>NW_020867190.1:0-46275 GCF_003369695.1 Bos indicus x Bos taurus | reverse complement strand
AGCCAAGGATATATAAATAAATACATTTTAATAAAGTATACATGCCTCCTTCAAAAACGAATAAAACACAAATTTCCCATGAACATGAGCAACAAAGTAGAACAAACTTCAAATCCTGGACAAAATGATTATTTTCCCCCCTTTCAATCACACTGTTTATTTATTTATTATTGGAGTATAGTTGGTTTGCACTGCTGTGTTAGTTTCTGCTCTACAGCAAACTGAGTCAGGTATACACACTACTATGTATAAAATAGATAGCAAATAAAAAGTATAATTTTTAAAAACGAACGACTGTTATGTACAATGGGTGGCAGAAATTTATGACTAGATATTTTCATTCTATGCATTACGTGTAAGTAGGCCTCTGAAAGGCATAGCCTATGGGTATTATGGTAAAAATCACTAAAAACAATTTCCTATCTTTCCCTTATCCCCCTGTGCTGACCTGGTCACCCCAAATGGGGCTGTGTTTACAGGTGTCAGTGTCCTTTGAGGACATGACCGTGGACTTCAGAAGAGAGGAGTGGCAGCACCTGGACTCTGCTCAGAGGTTCCTGTACCAGGACATGACGCTGAAAACTACAGCCACCTCCTCTCACTGGGTATGCACAGCTACCCTGTGACTCTATGAGTGTTGTAGCCACGCGTTCTGGGAAACAAACTCACTCAGAAGGACAACGCAGATAGTGGAGTGCAGTTTATTACACCGGCAGGCCCAAGGCAGAGTCTCCTCTTAGCCAAGGACACTGACCAGTTTTTCTGAAAACCTTATATACCCTAAGTGTACACGCCGAAACCCACCTCCCCAAATTCCCTGAAACTAGTCTGAACAAAGGAAAGATACACTCTAAGTTAACCCATGATTCATATGCCTTAAGCCTAGGTAGTTAACAGTGGACAATTACCAATAGGCCTGTGGTCATACCCCAGTAAGCACAATAGAATTTATGATTCTATTCGGTTACACAGATAATTAGGGTATTCTTTCAGGAACAGAGAGTCTAGGTACGAGCCCTGGGGCTCTTTCATCCAGAGGGCCTGGTTTTCCAGTTGGTATGTCATTTCCACAGATACTGGGCTTATAGCTCAAAGTCCACAGTCCGGCCCAAGATGGAGTCCTGCTTTCAAGATGGAGCCTGTTCTCTCTGTTTCCTCCTTCCTGAGGACTCTGTTATGAGTAAAATTGTGTCCATCCAAGAAAATATGTTGATGTCCTAACCCCTACTATTTCTGAATGTGACCTTAATTAAAAATAGGGCCTGAGACGGTAACAGGGAGGAAGGCCAGAAGTCCCAGAGCAGCAGGAGAAAATAAACTGTAAATGGCAGACTTGTTTTTTTGTTGTTGTTGTTGTTCTCTATATGTGTTGACGACACCTAGTTCTCCCTTGAGCTAACCAATATGTTTTTCTTACAGAAAAGTTTTTCTTAAGCTATGTTAATGAAACCATGTATTTGCTTTGGAACCTGCCTTTCTTCAAAATGGTTCTGCCTAAGACTAACTACTTTTTTTTTTTTTTTCTTTTCTCAACCCTTGGGCTGATAATGGCTCAAGAAACCAGTATTCATGTCAATTGTTTTATGGCCGGCGGATGACACACCTTGGTCCATCCTATCTCAAAAATGCATATTGTGGGAGAGGGGCCTGGTGAAACTCCCTCAGCCTTGAGGTGTCTCTCTTATCTGATTAATAAGCTTGCTAACAGACATAAAACACCTTGCCAGAAACTAGCAAGGGGGCATTCTTTCTGCCCCTTTCTGATGTCCATGTCAGCAGCTTTCTCTCTCTCTCTCTCTCTCTCTCTCTCTCATACTTTAATAAAATTCTGTTACCCAAAAGGTTCCAGTGGGGAAGCCTCGTCTCTTGCCCTGGATCGAATTCCTCTCCTCCAGAGACCACGAATCCCGGCATAGCACACAGCTCACAGCAGGAACCTGTCGGGTCTTTCCAGAAGTAATCAATCTAGAACGAGGTCGTTAGGTGGGCCCTAATCCAATATGCCTGGCTTTCTTACAAAAAAGGGAAGTGCAGACACAGAGACACACAAACACACAAGAGAGACCGTGTGGAGGCACACAAGGAGTAGATGACCGTGTGATTGGAGTGATGCGTCTATAGGACAAGAGATGCCTGAGGCCACCAGAAACCAGGAGAGGGGCATGGAACACATCCCTCCCTAGCACCTTCAACAAGAGCATGACCTGGTTGACACCTTGGTTTTAGACTTCTGGCCCTCAGAACTGCAAGGCAAGAAATTCTTATTGTTCTGAGCCACACAGTTTGTGATACTTTGTTACAACAGTCCTAGGAAACGGCTTTCTGTACTTGGGAGTGGAGTGCTATTATAAGAAACACCTAAAAAGACATGAAGTGACTTTGGAATTGGGCAGCGGGTAGAGGCTGGAGAAATTTGTAGGTGCTTGACAGAAAAAGTCTAGCTTGCCTCAGAGAAACAGGTGGGAGAAATAGGCATAACTGTGTTTTTGCTGAGGTCTCAGATACCCTTCCCAGGTGACGCTAGTGGTAAAGATTCCTCCGGCCGATGCTGGAGACTCGAGTTCCATCCCCGGGTCAAGAAGATCCCCCAGAGAAGGAAAGGGCAACCCACTCCAGTTTTCTTGCCTGGAGAATCTCACGGACAGAGGAGCCTGGCGGGCTCCAGTTCATGGGGTTACAAAGAGTCGGACAGGACTGAAGCGAATTAGCACACAGCACTGGCCAAAGAACCTAGCATGTCTGGTACCTACCTGTTTAAGAAATGAATTCTAGGTATTTCCTAAAAGAACTAGAAGATTTAGAAAAGCTAATTTCATCTTAATTTCTGAATAATAATTTACTGATTGAATTTAACACATCATGAATAAGAGAAATTAACAGCTTTAGATATTTTTACCCTGCACAATGTTAGGTATAACTAGGTATTTAATAAGCATAGCATATCATGATGAAAATCATTAAAGACAACTAACTTCCTAGTTCTCTTCCATCCAACCCCCGGTGCTCACCATGTCACCTCGAATGGGACTGTATTGTAACAGAGGTCATTCAAGGACGTCCCTGTGGACTTGAGCAGAGAGGAGTGGCCGCACGTGGACCCTGTACAGAGGTGCCTGTACCAGGATGTGACACTGGAGACCTACAGCCAACTGTGCGCAGTGGGTGAGTAAGCACAGCTGCCCTGTGCCCCTGCCAGGGGCCTCAGAGACGCTGCTTCCATTCTCAGCTGCTGAGTGCTCTGGGGCATCTGAAGTGTGTAATGGTGTCATCTTTGATTTGCCCGAGATACTTCAGTCCTTTTACACTTCTGTGATTATTACTCTATTCCCAGGGAAATGGAATTACTTTCCTGAAGAGCAAATAGAAGCGTGGTTGAAAGGCCCTGAAACCCAATTAACTGGACCCAATCCTGTATCGTGTCCTGTTCACAGGGAACCAAGTTCCCAAACCAGAGGTCATCTTCAAGCTGGAGCAAGAAGAGGGCCCCTGGACGTTGGAGGAGGAAACCCCACATCAGAGCTGCTCAGATGTGTGACCTGAGTAGATGGGGGACGTGGAGTAGATCTGTTTTTCTAGGACAGGCTGATGCCTTTGAAAGGCTCTGCAGATAATCTGTCTTGAACGTTCTAAGAGCGCCCGTGATTCCCTTCCCAGAGTTCTCTGCGTCACGAAGCGCCTTCCCGGAACTCGGGGCATTTTCTGTTGGCTGCAGCCGTTGTAACAAGATGGCAGCGTTGGCGGAGTGATCAGGCCCCTGTCCTTCCTGGCGGGAGCCGGCGGCAGTGGTGGTAGCGGTATCGCCGCCATAACTTCACGGTTCACCTGTACCAGCCCCCGAAGTCGCCGTGAAGGCGAGGCCGTTAACGGGAAGCCAGAAGCCAGAGGCTCAGCCTGTTAACGGTAAGAACCCCCTCAACAGTCTGTGGGCTGGTGAAAAGAAACCTAACAGTAGCGGTGGTCGGGTTCCCCTTGGCCGATTCTGGGCCCTGTAATGCTGAGAAACAGTCAGAGTTTTCTGTTTCAAAACCTACCTGCCTTCACAGCCTTTCTCTGTGGACGAGCCCTAGGGGCGTCCATCGTCCGCTTAGAGGTGGCGGAGCTTAACCCCAACCCCATCTTTGTCTCTCAGGATGGCGAGCAGCAGCAGACCCAAAACTGATGTCCTTGTCGGAGGAAGATATAAACTGGTACGGGAAATTGGTTTTGGCTCCTTTGGGCACGTGTATTTGGCGATAGACCTCACCAACCACGAGCAGGTGGCAGTAAAATTAGAATCGGAGAATACCAGGCAGCCGCGATTGCTACATGAGAAGGAACTCTATAATTTTCTTCAAGGTGGGGTTGGCATCCCCCAGATACGGTGGTATGGTCAGGAAACTGACTATAATGTGCTAGTGATGGATCTTTTGGGACCCAGCCTTGAAGATCTCTTCAATTTCTGTTCAAGAAGGTTCTCAATGAAAACTGTACTTATGTTAGCTGATCAGATGATAAGTAGAATCGAATATGTGCATTCCCGCAATCTTATACACAGGGACATTAAACCAGATAACTTCCTAATGGGTACTGGCCCACAGTGGAAGAAATTATTCCTTGTTGATTTTGGTTTGGCCAAGAAGTACAGAGACAACAGAACAGGGCAACACATACCCCACAGATCTGGTAAAAGTTTCATTGGCACTCCTTTTTGTGCTAGCATCAGTGCCCATCTTGGTATTGAACAGAGTCGCCGAGATGACATGGAATCAATAGGATATGTTTTGATGTATTTTAATAGAGGCAGCCTGCCATGGCAAGGCCTAAAAGCTGCAACATTGAAGCAAAAATGTGAAAAGATCAGTGAAATGAAGATGACCACACCAGTTGATGTTTTATGTAAGGGATTTCCTATAGAATTTGCCATGTACCTAAAGTATTGTCTCAGGCTGTCCTTTGAGGAAGCCCCAGATTACAGGTACCTAAGACAGCTTTTTCGGTTGCTTTTCCGAAAACTGAGTTACCAACATGATTATGCATTTGATTGGATAGTGTTAAAACAGAAAGCAGAACAGCAGGCTTCCTCTTCAAGTGGGGAGGGTCAGCAGGCCCAAACCCCCACAGGCAAAAGTGACAACACCAAAAGTGAAATGAAACATTCTTAAACTTCAGTGAGGAACAGAAGATAAGCCAAAGATGAGCAGCGAAGTCATTTCCCTGTCAACTGGCTGTGGTCAGCAGAAAGTCTTCTGAGTTGATGGCTCTGTAGTTAATGAAACATGGCATGTGGTTTTCTATTTCACTTTTTCAATTGGAAATGGTCACTAAATGCTTGACATACACAAATTGGTGTGAAAATTGTGCCTGTGCCAATTTTAATTAAAATCTTTTATTTTGAACTATACTGCTTTGAGAGATCTCATTTCAGAAGAATAGCCTGTGCAGTTGCTATGATTGCTAATGCATTCTGAGGGTTTATCCATCCCTAGGGTTTGCAAGTTGTTTACTTAGAACATTCTTAAAATGGTTGGCTACTTGTTTGCAAGCCAGCTGTTATGGTAGCAATCCAAGATTCCAGTGTTTGATCGCATGGAAGACTGTGCCTGCTTACCTGTGCTAGAAATAACAGCATCTTAAGTGAAGACTTGAGAAAAACTTAGTGACTACTAGATTATCCTTAGGACTCTGCATTAATTCTCTAATGTTCTTGGTATTTAAGAAAAAGCATATTTGTCACAGAATTTTAGTTAACATCTTACAACTGAACCTGTATATATTTTTAGATAAACTAGTCCTATAAATATCTACATGATCTGGAATTTGATTTTATGTGGAAATGAGAGCTTTTTGATTTACAGATTCATTAAAAACTATAAACTGTTTCTGTAAAAAAAAAAAAAAAGAGTCTCTAAACTTGTAGAGTTGCTTAGGCAGAGTTGACAGAAGCCCCTTTAATACTTAAATGCCATCTCCTAGTATGACCTTTGCCAGTATCCACTGTCTTCTTTGCTTGGCTTTTCGGCAGGAGAGCTATCTGCCCTTCTCCCCCTGTCCCTGTACTCTAGATCATATGTTACACTACCATCGCAGGCAGCTTGCTTTCTTAGTTATTTTTTTCCTTCCCTACTATTTTGTGCTTCTTTTGTCCTGCCCCTCCCCCCACCATAGTTTTTGTCCATATGTATTCAGATTTCATGGATCTGCTTCCTTTCAAAAGTACCAATTCTGCCCTTGCTCCTTCCAATCTCTTTCCATTTCCCCTCCAGCTTCTCAGTGTCATCTAAAACCAACCTCATTTTGTTTTACATATGTCAACTATGACATCAGATCGTATACTCTTGCTCATCACCCTATATACCTCATCCTCAGCTGCTAACTTTGTGGTGTTTCAATTTCTCTTATAGTCAGCTACTTTGAATGTTAATTGTATTTGTTATCATGCAGGATTCCATTCTGTGAGGTGCTTGTTCTTACTGTTCCATCCATTTGTTAGTGTAGCTGTTTTGTGTTTTCCTTGTTGATGAGTACCTTGTTTTCTTTTTACAAACTTTTTTCCTTCCATTCCCTCTAACTGAAGGGCCCTGTCTACTGTCCTCTGCTCTTCCTTCCTTAAGGGAATCTTCCATCCACTCTGAACACGTTTTATTTTCCTATTCTACCGACTCATATAGTGATACCTTTAGTCCTTGCATTATGACTGTACCTTAGTACCAGAATTTACCTATGTATAGTGACATTTCTCACAGTTGTGCAGTTCCTTCATTCCAAATATATTATTACCTGGAATCATCATTGCCCAAATCAGATATTGTTCTCCAATATTCTTCACTCTGCAATTCCTCTTTTTTTGAAAGTGTTATTTAAATGCCCCCCCCTTTTTTAAGTCCCATCTATCTCACCACAGAACAAGTCCATATTGTATCCTGGTTGGATTTTTCTGTTCTTAATGGGATAACTAATTCCATTTTTTGACAAGTTCATTTTAGGTGCTACTGACAGATTTCATTACCTAAACCATGACATTTATCCTGTACTAGCCTTATGAAATAAAATTGCAGTTACTCCCTATTATGTAGCACATGATAATTATATTTTCCTCTTAATGACAGCAGGCCCCTTATTTCCAACTCAAACTTATATCTGTATATCTTCCACAACTCATGTATAACTCCAGTTTTCTTAAAGCTTCCTATATAGGAAATTTCTCTCTGTGTTTATGCTATTGATTATTTAGGGCTCTATTTAGATACAGGCTTCACCTGTTCCATAAAATTGGGCCCTTAATCACTCCAGTATCTAATATTCTTTTCCTTTTCTCACCCCCACCATTCCATAGAACTCAGAGCAAATAAAAATTTCCCCCATTTATTTTAATTTTTAATTTAAAATTTTTGGAGCGATGATACATTCACAAACTTTGAAATTCAGATGTGTGAAAGAGTAGACACTAAAACATCTCACTCTCACCTCTACTCCCCAGTTCTCTTCCCTGGGGACTACCAATGTTAATCATTTTTTACTTTGTTTCCAAAAACATATCTTTAAAAATAATGTTTTTAGATTGTGTGGTACATGATTATATTCCATCCTATACTTATGAGAAAACTTTAAGAATAAAAAATTAATAATATTTTATCCTTAAATTTTCTAGTGGAAAAATGGAGAAACCAGGTCAAGTACTGACATTGATAGTTTTTTGGAGATGTTTCAGTGGGTTTTTTAAAAAAGTCTGTCAAAAAAAAGTTTGAAGAAACAGATTGTTAGTAGGAAGGGGGAAATGGCTTAAAAACAAAGAATCCAGCCTTGTTCATTAATCACTGTAGTGAAACAGACAACTCTCACTCAAAAAGCATCAAGGTGGGCAGCATAGATAATGTCTGCTTTTAATTTTTTTTTTTTTTTTTTACAAATAAACAATTCACCAGAACAAAATATTAATACTATAATTTATATGTGAAAATGCTTATAATTATCCCTAATTATCTTATGTTTTTGATACCATCATAAAATAGAATTGTAATTTTTCCTTACTTTCCAGAATTCCTTAATAGCATACACAGGTACAATCTGTGTTGTATATTGACCTTGACTCTTTTGACCTTGATAAATTTCCTATTGGACCTAGAATTCAGAGAAAGTTATGTCTCCCTAAAGTTGTGGTGAGACTGTGGACTGATTTTCAGAGCATAGTGCTTTTAACTGATCTATGAATCACATATATATATTTTGAACTGGCACAAAGAGCAGAGAGAGCCAAATTAATGGGAGAAGTGTATGTGAATAATTATTGGATTGGGGAATAATCTGGATATTTTGAGGACATGTTCATGACGAGCAGCTTCCCTCATAGCTCGGTTGTTAAAGAATCTGACTACAATGCAGAGGACACCGCTTGATTCCTGGGTCAGGAAGATCCTCTGAAGAACAGATAGGCTACCCACTCCAGTATTCTTGGGCTTCCCTTGTGGCTCAGTTGGTAAAGAATCTGCCTGCAATGCAGGAGACCTGGGTTCGATCCCTTGGTTTGGAAGATTCCCTGGAGAATGGAAAGACAACCCACTCCAGTATTCAGGCCTGGAAAATTCCATGGACTGTTCAGTCCATGGAGTTGCAAAGAGTTGGACATGACTGAGCGACTTTCACTTTCACGACTGGCAGAATACAAACTCATATTCATAGCTATGTTTCCAGACTGATGACTCTATTTATGTGCTAATAAGGAAGTCTATGGGCTCAGGCTGTTAAAGATAATTATTTTCAACACAGGCATTAACTGTTTACATTGAATAGTGTTGGCTGTAACTAAATATTATTGGCTGTAGTGAATTTTGTACATATATACTAAAAGAAGTAGAAAGTTGGGAAAAGTCTCAATCTATTCCTATGAATTGCGATGCTTAAGATCTATAGAATAAATGAAATGAGGCTTGTGGCTATAAAGAGTACATACAGCATAGGCGTGAAAGAATAATGAAGTTTGGCAGGGATAAGACAGAGTTCTAGATTTCACTATTTTAGCCTAACTAAAAAAGGAAAGCAAACTGGATTTCATGATCCAATCAGGCTCAGTATTTTAAAATTTGGTATAATGGGATAATAGCATAACTTATTCATTCTATTTAATATTAAAACTTATGTATTTCATCTTCTGTACAAAGCATCAGTGATTTTCCCTTCCAGGTGAGTTGGTACGTTGCTTAGGGTAAAGCTGAGCTGCTGGAAGAACTAAATGGATACTATGTAGGTGCATGTTTAGTCACTCAGTTGTGTCTGACTCTTTGTGACCCCGTGGACTGTAGCCCACCTGGCTGCTCTGTCCATGGGGTTTCCCAGACAACAATACTGGAGTGGGTTGCCGTTCCCTTCTCCAGGGGATCTTCCCGACCCAGGGAGTGGACCCGTGTCTCTTGTGTCTCCTGCATTAGCAGGTGGATTCTTTACCGTCTGAGCCACCAGGGAAGCCCCCAAATGGGTACCAGAGAGTCTATGTAAATGGAGATATGCTGCCTTGTTTTAATCTCTCCTGCATATGACCCATGTCATCTTAATAAAATTTTTTACTTGTTCTGGGCTTTAGTTTTCTTTTTTAAATAATGTATAATAGTATCTGGCTCATATGGTTTCTGAGAGAATTAAATGAGTTTATATGTATGTACATACTTCAGGGTCACATAGAACAGTGCCTGGCATGTCCTAAAAACTATAAGTACATAGCATAAATAAAGAACCATAACAACTGGTTAATTTCTCTGTCTTGCTCCCATGCAATAAACTGAGGGTACCACTGTGGCACTATAAAATATCACAGATCTCTATACTCAGATCCAAACACCCCCCCCTACTCCTACTCCAGGAATCTTTCTGGACCAGGAATCAAACCTATGTCCCCTGTGTCAGCAAGTGGATTCTTATCCACTGTGCCACCTGCGAAGTCCTTAATGAGTTTTAATCCTAGTATAAAACAGTATACCTGTTACTAAATACCTAGTATAAAATAACATTTTGTAGGAGAAAATATAATTGAAATTTCTGAAATTCAGTGTTCATGCAGTAATAGTTGTTCTTTACTAAAAATGAGGACTACATAGACAAATGAATGGATAGAGAATATGTGAGATACATATATATGTGAGAACCATTTTCTAGACGGCTGAGGCAGATATTACTATAATACACTTACAACAAGATTACTATCGATAACACTCTGTCTTTTTCATTAGGGCGACCCCTTGTCCAGTTTACACCTGTTGTTTGGTATAACCATTATTACTATTATTAATGGCTGCAATGCACAGCTTGTGAGGTCTTAGTTCCCTGACCAGGGATTGAACCCAGATCCTCAGCAGTGAGACCACAGAGTCCTAACTACTGGACCGCCAGGAAGGAAGTCCCCCACCAGAATTATTAATGATGCCCCTTTCCCATTCTAAAGTGTCCTGATTTAGATGATAAAGTATAAGGTTAACTCAGCTACACTCCATAAGGAGATCAAACATGTTTTTGAAATTCAGTTATCAGGAAACATTTACCCTGGAAGAATTGGCATATTTTCTACCTGTGACCAATGTAAATCTTGCAAATGACTATTTCTTTTCCAGCTGCATCTAATAGGAAGGTAAGAAAGAAGCTTATAGCTCAATTTTATTTACTCTGCAGGACTATCAGGCACAAATGTCTACAGTCAAAATAGTTCCTGGTGCTGACTTTGTTCATTCTCTCTATATCTGCTCTGACCTAAATTTATAGTCATACCTGGACATTTTGCTTCAGGGATTCTTAAAGGCCCCCTAAAGACACTGGGAAAGCAATGGGTGCAAAAAAACAAATACATGAATTAATGATAACTCATTAAAAACTTGGTTATTTCCTGCTTTTATTGGGAAGGAGCTTGGTCTCTGAAGTCAGAAGCATTGTAGAGATCAGATTCACCAGCCTGAAAACACCCACACTTCAGCTGGGGGGTCACACCCTGTGGGAGACCCAAGGAGCACCACCTTTCTATGGCCACAAGCTGTGTATCTGTAACTGATATGATTGTGTGACACTTAGAAAAGGCAGGTTTCTCACTGGGACCAAGTGTACCAACTATCCCCTCCTAAGTCATTAAATATCTTTCCTTACACCCTGACCCACGACTTCAGTTTCTAGAAATCAGTCATGTATATGCACAAAGATTTAAATGCAGAAATGTAACTACAGTGTTACTAATTGTCAAAACCAAGACTATCCTTCATACATGTTTACTAACAGTATCAGTACAGTTCATTTGCTAGTCATGTCCGACTTTTGCGAGCCCATGGACTACAGCACACCAGGCTTCCCTGTCCATCACCCACTCCTGGGGCTTGCTCCAACTCATGTCCATCGAGTTGGTCATGCCATCCAACCATCTCATCCTCTGTTGTCCCCTTCTCCTACAGCCTTCAATCTTTCCCAGCAACAGGGTCTTTTCTAATGAGTCAGTTATTCACATCAGGCGGTCAAAGTATTGGAGTTTCAGCTGCAGCATCAGTCCTTCCAATGAATATTCAGGACTCATTTCCTTTAGGATTGACTGGTTGGATCTCCTGGCAGTCCAAGGGACTCTCAAGAGTCTTCTCCAACACCACAGTTCAAAAGCATCAATTCTCTGCCCCTCAGCTCTCTTTCTGGTCCAACTCATATCCATACATGACTGACTACTGGAAAAACCATAGCTTTGACTAGACCAGACCTTTGTAGGCAAAATAATGTCTCTGATTTTTAATATGCTCTCTTGGATTGCCATAGCTTTTCTTCCAAGGAGCAAACGTTTTTTAATTTTATGGCTTCAGTCACCATCTGCTGTGATTTTGGAGCCCAAGAAAAGAAAGTCTCTTGCTGTTTCCACTGTTTGCCCATCTATTTGCCATGAAGTGATGGGACAGGATGCCATGAACTTCATTTTTTGGATGTTGAGTTTTAAGCCAGCTTTTTCACTCTCCTTTTCCACTTTCATCAAGAGGCTCTTTAGTTTCTCTTTGGTTTCTGCCTTAAGGGTGGTGTGATTTGCGCATCTGAAGTTATTGATATTTCTCCTGGCAATCTTGATTCTAGTTTGTGCTTCATTCAGCCAGGCATTTCCCATGATGTACTCTGCATAGAAGTTAAATAAGCAGTGTGACAATATACAGCCTTGACGTACTCCTTTTCCTATTTGGAACCAGTCTGTTGTTCCATGTCCAGTTCTAACTGTTGCTTCTCGACCTGCGTACAGATTTCTCAGAAAGCAGGTCAGGTGGTCTGCTATTCCCATCTCTTGAAGAATTTTCCAGTTAGCTGTGATCCGCACAGTCAAAGGCTTTAGCACAGTCAATAAAGCAGAAGTAGATGTTTTTCTGGAACTCTCTTGCCTTTTCTATGATCTGACGGATGTTGCAATTTGATCTCTGGTTTGTCTTGCCTTTTCTAAATCCAGCTGGAACATCTGGAAGTTCACGGTTCATGTACAGTTGAAGCCTGACTTGGAGAATTTTCGAGTGTAACTTTGCTAACGTGGGAGATGAGTGCAATTGTGCAGTGGTTTGAACATTCTTTGGCATTGCTTTTCTTTTGGATTTGAATGAAAACTGACCTTTTCCAGTCCTGTGGCCACTACTGAGTTTTCCAAATTTGCTGGGGTTTGAGTGCAGCACTTTCACAGCATCATCTTTTAGGATTTGAAATAGCTCAACTGGAACTCCATCACCTCCACTAGCTTTGTTCGTAGTGATGCTTCCTAAGGTCCACTTGACTTCACACTCCAGGATGTCTGGCTCTAGGTGAGTGATCATACCACCATGGTTATCTGGTTCATGAAGATCTTTTTTGTATAGTTCTTTGTATTCTTGCCACCTCTTTTTAATATCTTCTGCTTCTGTTAGGTCCATACCATTTCTGTCCTTTATTGTGCCCATCTTTGCATGAAATGTTCTCTTGGTATCTCTAATTTTCTTGACGAGATCTCAAGTCTTTCCCATTCTATTGTTTTCCTCTATTTCTTTGCATTGATCACTGAGGAAGGCTTTCTTATCTCTCCTTGCTATTCTTTGGAACTCTGCATTCAAGTGGGTATATCTTTCCTTTTCTCCTTTGCCTTTAGCTTTTCTTTTCTCAGCTATTTGTAAGGCCTCCTCAGACTACCATTTTGCCTTTTTGCATTTCTTTTACTTGGGGATGGTCTTGATCAGTGCCTCCTGTACAATGTCACGAACCTCTGTCCATAGTTCTTCAGGCACTCTGTCTATCAGGTCTAATCCCTTGACTCTATATGTCACTTCTACTCTATAATCCTAAGGGATTTGATTTAGGTCATACCTGAATGGTCTAGTGGTTTTCCCTACTTTCTTCCATATAAGTCTGAATTTGGCAATAAGGAGTTCATGATCTGAGCCACAGTCACCTCCCGGTCTTGTTTTTGCTGACTGTATAGAGCTTCTCCATCTTTGGCTGCAAAGAATATAATCAATCTGATTTTGGTATTGACCAGCTGGTGATGTCCATGTGTAGAGTCTTCTCTTGTGTTGTTGGAAGAGGGTGTTTTCTCTGAGCAGTGTATTTTCTTGGCAAAACTCTGTCAGCCTTTGCCCTGCTTTGTTTTGCCCTTCAAGGCCAAATTAGCCTGTTATTCCAGGTATCTCTTGACTTCCTGCTTTTGCATTCCAGTCCCCTATAATGAAAGGACATCTTTCTTGGGTGTTAGTTCTAGAAGGTCTTGTAGGTCTTCATAGAACTGTTCAACTTCAGCTTCTTCAGCATTGCTGGTTGGGGCATAGACTTAGATTACTGTGATACTGACTGTATGCCTTGAAACAAACAGATTATTCTGTCATTTTTGAGATTGCATCCACGTACTGCACATTAGACTCTTTTTATTGACTGTGAGGGCTACTCCATTTCTTCTAAGGGATTCTTGCCCACTATGTTAGATATAATGATCATCTGAGTTAAATTCACCCATTCCAGTCTATTTTAGTTCACTGATTCCTAAAATGATGCCTATATTAACAGTATATTGGTTATAAAAATGATGATACATGCGAAAACTCAATATTATACAACTGTTAAAATTGTATACAAAAATATTTGCCAACATGGAGAAATGTTTAAGTTAGTCTAAAGAGCAAAAATTGAAGGTAAACAAACAATTCTAGTTTTCGTATAAACCAAGTGTGCATATATTAATAATATATTAAATACTCATTAACAGACACACGTGCACATACCAGGAAAAATAGTTTGAAACCATAAACATCAAAATGTTAATAGAATTGATAGTTAGGTGATAATAGACTTAGAGGTCACTTTAATTTTCTTCTTTCTACTTAGAGCGTATGACTTCCTGTTACAAAAATAAAACTATTTTTATATAACCATATATATAAATATACATTTTACATTTTTATATACATATATGAATTTATATGATAAAATACATTTAACTATTTCATATCCATATAATAAACAAAATTAAGTAGTGCAGTTTTATAATATATACTGTCTGACTGAGACTCTGTGACAACCAGCCTGTCTCCGGGTTGACAGCAGACTCAGGACTGTCAGAAGAAGGGAGCTGTGGGGCAGGGTCTGACTCCCTCATCCTCCTCTGTTTGCACAATTTCAAGGGGAACTTTTAGTGGGAAAGCTGGTCTTGGCTGGAGTGTGGGGAGGGTGGAGGACACAGTCAGGAGACCTGGCTCCAGTCCATTACTGTCACAACCCCAGGAACGTGGCCAACTCATGTACCTTCTCAGGCCACTTTATTCATTTTTGAGAAGAGGATGAAGAACTAGAAGGGCCCTAGAGACTGTGCTCACCCTACTACCTAGCCATCCTCTAAGTTCCAAAAAAAGGGGGGGGGTGGATTTTCTGCCCTAGATCAGCGTAGAGGGGAAATTAGCAAATCCCCAAGGATCAGGAAAATGGAAGATCTGGTGGTGATGAGCTGAGCATTTGCAAAGAGCCAGTGGGGAGTGCTGGACATCAGGGAGGGCAATGTCTCCCAGGCTAGGGCTGGTGGTCACCCCTACCTGGACATTGCTGCCTGCAGACACCCTGGACCTCGCCCTCTCCCAGGCTATGGGGCTCACCCTTCATCTCACTGTTCCTCCATCAACTACATCACATTTTTCACTGAAATAGGCAGGGCTCTGGATGTGGGACACCAGCCAGGTGGTACTCACGCTCAACAGCGGAATGGTGATTTATTTCAGGGGCAACAAGGCTGGAATCTGCCCCTCCTGTGACACACTTTCTCTGCCCTGAGGCCCTACTGATCAATATCAGGTACCTCATTTAATTTTCACTGTAACCTTGCCAGCTATGTGACAATGATTATCATTAGCACCATTTGACAGCAGAAGCTGCTGAAGCACAGTGAGGCTAAGTCAGTTATCCTAAGGTCACACTACTAGCAAGTAGAAAGGCCAGGAAATACTAAAGCCAAGATCAGCTGACTTCAAAGTCAGTCTGTGATTCTGAACCCCTTACTGGGTCAGCTCCCAATAAACAATATTCTTATTATCCATTGTCCTCAAAATGCTCAGGCTGAAGGAGGACATCTTGTGGGCATAAACTGAGCTTCTGCATATTTCAGTGCACATCCACAGCAATCTGCCTAAATTTCCCTCTTCTGACAGAGGCGAAAACTCAAACTCATCCTCTCTCCTTTCTTAGACACTGGAATCCGGGTGTGCACCAAGTCCCCCAGTGACTGACCAACTCAAAAAAAATTGGTCTCTGCACACCTCACATCCCTGGCAACTATGCTCCTGATTCCTCTCACTGCCAATCAATCACTGACCAGCAGAATCCATCCATGGATGGACTACAGGGACTGCCAGAGGACACTTCAAAGTCCCCTAATCACTTGAATGGCCAGGCTCCTCATATTATTAATCCACAGTGATGACTATTACAACATTGAATAATAATAACCAACACAAGTACAGCAGTGCCACATCCCATGCAGGTTTCCAATTGTCCATCTTCCCAGACTGCCAATTAATGACCCACATAGTTTATAAAACTGACTCCTGGATCAGCCAAACACTGAACTTTCCTGATGGATGCTATGGTTTTCATTTCAGAAACCAACCTAGTATCTTTCACAAAATCACTGACCCTCCAGTCCCTATCTGTCTGTCTCCAAATTCCCATAAACTTAGTTGTCTAAAACAACACGCACTGATTATCTCATAGTTTATGTGGGTCAAAATCCTAGGCACAGCATAGCTTGATCCTCTGTTTCAGGGTCTCTCATGTGGCTGCAATCAAGGTCTCAGCTAGGCTTGGGGCCTCATCTGAGGGCTCACCTGGGGAAGGATGTTCTTCCAAGCTCATTTATGTGGTTGTTTGCAGGATCCAGTTCATTTGGGCTGTTAGACTGAGAGCCTCAGTTTCATACTATTTGTCAAAGGCAATCCTGAGTTCCCTGCTATATAGGCCTCCCCAACATGGCAAGTTGGTTCACTAAGTCCACAAGGAAGAGAGCCTGTTAGCAAGACAGAACCTACAATCTCTTGTCAGCTAATCATGAAGGTGGCATCTCCTCAATGTTAAAGGTATGCTACTACTTAGAAGTGAGTTACACAAATGGAAGGAATTACACAAAGCCTTGAATACCAGGAGTCTGGGATCATTGGGAGCCATCTTAGAAGCCACTTCTCATAGGCCATCAATAAAGGACTCTTGGATACATATATATGTATGGCTGAGTCCATTTGTTTTCCACCTGAAACTATCACAACATTGTTAATCTGCTGCTGCTGCTGCTAAGTCGCTTCAGTCGTGTCCGACTCTGTGCGACACCATAGACGGCAGCCCACCAGGCTCCCCCGTCCCTGGGATTCTCCAGGCAAGAACACTGGAGTGGGTTGCCATTTCCTTCTCCAGTGCATGAAAGTGAAAAGTGAAAGTGAAGTCACTCAGTCGTGTCTGACTCTTAGTGACCCCATGGACTGCAGCCTACCAGGCTCCTCTGCTCATGGGATTTTCCAGGCAAGAGTACTGGAGTGGGTTGCCATTGCCTTCTCTGATTGTTAATCTGCTATACTCCAATACAAAATAAAAAGTGTAATTAAAAAGAAGGACTCTAATGCAGAGATCCTATACCTCCTTCCAAGACAACATTCCTTAGAGCAAAAGAACAAGTTCAGACATTAAATAATTTGAAGACTATTCCACCAATTTATTCTATTTGATGAAAACACTAAAAGAAGTATTCTAAATAAATGAATACTGAATCAGAAGATAAATCTCAAGAAAGTGAAACAATGGTTAGCAATAACTGTTGTGGTAAAACACACACCCTCAAGTGCACATTCATATAGCTAGAGTCAAATTATGATAAAGTGACTGGGAACTTTGAATACAAATACTAAGTAAGTTTTCTTAAAGCAGAATTGACTTAACCTAAGAAAAATACAATCTTGAAATAGCAGTTTAAATGTTTCTAGAGAAATCCCAAAATTAATACTGTTCATCTTCCTGATACAAATATGGAAGACAGAGTATCCTTCTCTACAAAGTAAGGTTAGTTATATTCTGATCAAATAATAGAGAAAACATAAATAACACCTATTAGAAATAACAAAATATGTAATTGCACAATTAGTAAACATAAAAAGTATTAGTGAGGTAAGGGGGAGGGACAAAAATGAACAGAAACATCATTAAGTTATTAGGAAGAAGAAAAGAAAAAATGTTGCATTTAGGAAACAGTAAATTTGATAAGGAGAATAGAATACAAAAGATTATCATACTTATACAAATTTAAATGGACTGAATCTCAAGACACAGTGTGAGATTAAAGCAAAAAATATATACTTATACATAGTTAAAAGAAGTATATCTTAAACAAAGAAAAAAATACAAAATAAGGTTTAGGCAAGGATACACAAGGTTGTGCATCCTCAGTTGCTCAGTCGTGTCTGACTCTTTGAGAGTCCATGGATGGTAGTCCACCTGGCTCCTCTGTCCATGGAATTTTTCAGGCAAGAATACTGGAGTGGAGTGCCATTTCCTGCTCCAGGGGATCTTCCCTACCCAGGGATCGAACCCATCTCTCTTGTATTGCTGGTGGATTCTTTACCACTGAGTCACCTGGGAAGCCCACACATAAGGTTAGTGGCTACAAAATAAAAGAAGCAGTGATGATGTACTTGGCAAAGTAAATTCAAAGTCAAAAGGACTCGACAAGCAAAACAAACAGAAACACATAGTGGCATTGTGCCAAATGGTTTAAGATACGTGCTTTAGGGTTTCCCACCTCTGCCAGGCAAAAAGAGAGCTACAAAGACAGATTTGTTGAAAGTATTATAACATTTATTCTGTCTTTTGATAACATAACAGCTGGAGCAGACAAAAAGACAAAAAGTCAGAGCAAAGAAGTAATCATCAAACTAGACTGAAAAGTCCTAATGAGTAATCTGTACCTAACAGAAAATATATTTTCTCACATCCATGAAAGTTTTACAAAACTCACTTGAGTAATCTGGGCCACAAAGAAAATCTTGAGTAATATTTTGAGTTCAGATTCAACAAGCTACATTCTCTGATCACAGTAAAACCATAATTATAAAAGTAGAAAGGAAAGCTAGCCAAAACTACTGTAACCAATTAGAAACTAAGAAACATTCCTTAATAGCTAGAATCAGAGTGAGAAATCAATTTGAACTTGCACTTTTCAGACTAGATTTATGAGATACAGCTACATTAGAAAAAAGTGTATAGTTTCAATTCCATTACTATTACAAAAGACTGGAAAACCAAAAAATAATCAAGTTAGGAATTCAAGAAGTCAGAAAAAGAACAAAATGAAGCAAACACAAAGAAAATGAAACAGAAAACAAAGAAATCACGGTGGTAATTAATAAAATGAAAGTTTACATAAATATAAACTTAGGGAGTATAAATAAAACTAAAAGCTAATCTTATAATTATTTATAGGGATTAGCTCCTGGAAATATGATCAAGTTAAAAAAAAAAAAACAATACTAGGAATAAAAAAGGAGATATGGCACCAGATAGGTAGTGCATTAGATAACTAATATACTAGTTATGGTGGAATACGAGGTGTAAGTCTAGAGCACATCCTGAAACATTTAGGTGAAATGTGTGAGTCCCCAGGGAAAAAATAGTGAAAAACACTAAAACAAAACAAAACTCTAAGGGACTAGTGAATATAAAAAGAACAGGAAGAGTAGTTCAATTCTCTCATTTGAGGCATACCATTCCCCACAGGCAGCCTTACTGGACACACCTCCACTAGCCTGGCCAGAGCTGGCAAAGGCAGATATGGCAGAGGTCTCAATCCTCTTCTGGCAACCCTACAGGTGTTCAGTGGGCAGAGCCAGGTGGAAAGGGTATACCCAGAGCAGGGTAGTGGGAGGAGGGAAACGAGACAGGATGGAGGTCTGGGGAGGGGGTTGTGGGGAGACATAGACCAGGAATGCACTGACAGGAGCCAAGGCTGACAGAAAGGGCTGGGACCTCATGGTATGGTAAGAGGTGGAATAAGATGGGCAAGGGCAAGGGCATAATCGCCATGACAGCTTGAACTCTCCTCAGTGTCCCAAAGTGGAAACATCATCTATTTCCCCCATTGCAACATTTTTGCAGCACCTCTGGCCTGGAGAATACCAGTAATGATACAGAAGTTGTTCAAAGTGTACTAAGCAAGTGACAACAATATACCTGATGGCCTTGGATGGGGACTCAGGGTCGCTGGCACCCCTTTCATAAGGTCATATCTCCCTTGAGAGAGGAGGACCCACGGAGCACAGTGTGCATTATTTCACAGCCAACTCCAAATGGCTACCGTAGCTGACCCCCAAGTAAAGCTGCATTGTCACCCACCACCATCGGACGTTTGAAATTGGGTTTGTGGACACAGAGACTGCTTATGAACTACCAGGAGATATTAAAATCTCTTGTTATTCTAAAGTTTCTAAACAAAACTCTGGATAGTGGGAGATGAGGGTAGGGCAGATGCTCTGGCCCTGCCCAGGTTCAGGAAAGAGAGAGACAGGGGGATAAAAGAAAGGACAGAAATGGGGAAATTTTAAAGACCAGTCCACCTTAAGGAGGTGTAGAGACAGGATACTAAACGGGGAACAGAGAAGCACAGAAAAACTTTGATATGCCCTGAGAAAGAGGAACAGGTGTGTGAGAAGTTCATAGAATGGCCCCTTGTACCACGTGTCAGGCACAGGACCTCAGTTGAGCAGAACTCAGCTGTCTACTCTGGAGTGTAGGTCAGTGGTGAGTGATCATGCTGGATTGTCTGGTGAAGCATCAGGGCCATTATCCCTGTCTGATTCATCATGGCTGTGTGCACCTTGTGTTCCTGCTCAACCAGCTATTCCAACTTGTACAACTGTGAGGGCTAATTGTGAGAAGGGGCTTCTAGGATCCCATGCTGCCCCTCAGCCACACTCAGCCTTGTAACCTACTGCATGAACACACTCTAGGTCCACCTCAGCACGCCTCAGCTTTTCCCAGCAATAGTGGAGGTTGCAGAAGCGTTTGGGGAGATGACAGAAATCATTAGTGACCTCAAAGACATTGTGCACTAGTGGACAACTGCACAGCTTATCATCTGGAACCTGTGGGCAGAAATGATGATGATGAGGTACGGAGCGGGGTGGCTATGGAGGGGGATCAGGCAGGTAAAATGAGAGGAAGAGGGGGATTAGAGGGCAGTCAGGCAGAAGGAGAGGGATGGGAAGTGACCTAGCAGAAAGGAAGAGAGGAATTCAGTGATTACTAGGTAAAGAAGACAGAGAAGGCAATGGCACCCCACTCCAGTACTCTTGCCTGGAAAATCCCATGGATGGAGGAGCCTGGTGGGCTGCAGTCCATGGGGTCGCTAAGAGTCGGACACGACTGAGCGACTTTCCTTTCACTTTTCATTTCCATGCATTGGAGAAGGAAATGGCAACCCACTCCAGTGTTCTTGCCTGGACAATCCCAGGGACAGGGGAGCCTGGTGGGCTGCCGTCTATGGGGTTGCACAGAGTCGGACACGACTGAAGTGACTTAGCAGCAGCAGGTAAAGAAGAAGGGGTCAAAGGGGGTATGATCAAGCATGGAGGATGGAGGAAGAAGTTAAGCTGGGAGGTAGCAAAGGGGGTGATCAGGTAGGAAGGATGGAAGAGTAGAAAGAGATCAAACAGGAAGGAAAGGAAGGATGGAGGGGAGGTCTGACAGGGAGAAGTAGATGAATGGAGGTTGATAATACATGGAGGAGGTGAGGAATGGGGTCAAGAGTGTGGGGGCGGGGATAAGAGCTGATCAAACAAGGAAGAAGAGACTTTGGAAGCAGGGCAAAGGTGACTGGGGAAGTCAGGCAGGGAGAATAAGAATGAAGGGAAGTCAGAAATTCAAAAGAGGAATTGAGGGTGGCCTTTCAGGGATGGTTGGGGGCACAATGTCAGGCAGGGGCTGGGTAAAAGAGTAGATGGGCAATCAAGGAGACAGGAGGAACAGGGAATGGTTACACAGTGAGGAGCAGAGGAATGGAGGTTAGACAGGCAATAAGAGAGAGAAATGTTGTGGGGTTGTGGTCAGGCAAGGAGCTTATCAATAAAGAAACAGCAGCCAGGCAGAGAAAAAAGTGAGACAAGTATATGACTGAGCAGTAAGAAGTGGGGGGGGAGTGTAGGGAAGGTCAGGAAGAGAGGAGGGGACCCACAGAGGTTGGTCAGGAGGTATGAAGGCAGTCAGGAAGAAGGAATAACAGACATTTCAAGCACGGAGAACCAGAAGAAGAAGGTGGTCAGGTAGGGAGAAGGGGAGGAATGGAGGGTCACGAGAAAGAGAAGTCTCACCCCGAGCACTGCTCGGGGCCTAACACCTGGAGTTGCTTGCAGTACCTCTCACTCTGTGGGTTGTAAACATCACAGAAGAGCCTTGTGGCTCTGGGGAGAAATTGAAAGTGAGGTGCTAAAGATCAGGGTGGTCCCACCCTGATCGATGCCCACTCTTTGTCGATGCCCAGCTAACCCAAGTGGGCTTCCCTGGTGGCTCCCCACCGAAATTCTGCCCTTAATTCACCCAACTCTGCCTCCGAGCCCACCCATATCCTGATCTTCATCTTGCCCACCCTGCTCCTGATCCTGTCCACATGATGCCTTTGACCCTGAGTAGCACCCACACTCACCCCTCAATGCAAGTCGGGTACATGGACCTGATGGATGATTTGTGTTGATACTGGGGGAAAAAAAGAGTACAAATGGAAGGAACTATGGACATACACTGCATACACTCACATGACAAAGCCCCAAAAACACTTTTGTCCCTTGTTGACCCCATGTGCCTATAAGCATGGTCAATGTCCCTCTCGCCACCAGTGGTTGATGCCCAAATCTTGGCCCTTATACTGGTGATGGAAAATAAGCATAAATGGGTATAGCCATGGATAAGTGTTGTATTCTCTTCTACAACTAATACCCCAGCACCAAACCTGCTCCCCTTCCCCACGGACCCCACCCAACCAAACATACTCTTGCCCCATCTGCCCCAAGTCAAAGATCTAACCCTGGCGAAGCAGCACTCCATGTGGCACAGGGCAATACGCACATTGATGGGTTTCCCACAGGAGACACAGAAGATCTGCAGGTCGACGCTGTTACCACCATGTTTGTTGTTCTGCATAGGACAGTAGAGGGTCCGCTGAAACAGTTCAGAGTGGGGATGGCAGGCCACAGTAGCAGGCACCTTTCTGTTCCACCCCACCCATTCCCATAGCTTGGACTCATGACAGCAGAGTAAAAGGACATGGGCTCATCTTCTCCTGAGAGAACACCAAAATCACAACTAGTTGCTGAACAACCATTGACAGGAGGATGTTGGAATCTACTATTAGCCCGGTCACAGAGCCTGTAGCCCTACGATAGAGCTGCTGCATGGGCAACCCCAAAACTGGAGAACAATTATACCAAAGAAGTTCTTGAGCTGTTCCAAAGGTTATAGGCCCTTCATCAGACTTCCCAACCTGGCAATCCAGCAAAGGGACTGGGAATCCCCAGGGAATCTGATTTTGAAGGTCATCAGGATTTGATTAATAGAACTTCCACAGGACTGGGGGAAACAGAGACTCTTGGAGAGCACAAACAAAATCTTGTGTGTACTAGAACCCAGGAGAAAGGAGCAGTGACCCCACAAAAGATTGAGCCAGATTTGCCTGTGAGTGTTTGGGGATCTACTGCAGAGGAGTGGGTCTACAGTGGCCTGCTGTGGGGTTAGGGGTGCTGGCAGCAGCAGTCCTGGGAGGCACAGTGTGTTGGCATAAGTTCTCTTGGAAGAGGTTGCCTTTACCCTTACCATAGAGCCTGTAGCCCTACCATAGAGACTGCAGGCTCCAGGACTAGGCCACATCAGGCCAAGCAAATAATCAGGGAGGGAGCACAGCCCCAGCATCTGCAGAAAATTGGATTAAAGATTTACTGAGCAGGCCCTGCCCACCACAGCAAGACCACAGTCCCTTCCATCAGGAAGCTTCCACAAGCCTCTTTATCCTCATCCATCAGTGAGCAGACAGAAGAAGCAAGAACTACAATCCTAGGGCCTCTGCAATGAAAACCACAATCACAGGAAACTAATCAAACTGATCACATGGATCACAACTTTGTGTAACTCAGTGAAACTATGAGCCATGCCATGCAGGGTCACCTAAGACAAACAGGTCATGGTGGAGAGTTCTGACAAAGCATGGTCAACTGGAGAAAGGAATGGCAAACCACTTCAGTATTCTTGCCTTGAGAACCCCATGAACAGTATGAGAAGGCAAAAAGATATGACACTGGATGATGAGCCCTCCAGGTTGGTAGGTGTCCAATATGCTACTGAGGAAGAGAGGAGAAATGGCTCCAGGAAGAAAGAAGAGGCTGAGCCAAAGTGAAAATGACACCAAGTTGTGACTGTGTCTGGTGGTAAAAGTAAATTCTGATGCTGTAAAGAACAATATTGCATAGGAATCTGGAATGTTAGGTCCATGAATCAAAGTAAATTGAATGTGGTCAAACACGAGATGACAAGAGTGAACATCAACAGTTTAGGAATCAGTGAACTAAAATGGACAGGAATGGGCAAACTGAATTCAGATGACCATTATATCTACTACCGTGGGCAAGAATCCCTTAGAAGAAATGCAGTAGCTCCCATAGTCAACAAAAGACTCTGAAATGCAGTACTTGGGTGCAGTCTCAAAAACGACAGAATGATCTCTGTTCATTTCCAAGGCAAACCATACAACTTTACAGTAATCCAAGTCTATGCTCCAATCACTAACACCAAAGAAGCTGAAGTCAAACAGTTCTATGAACACTTACAAGACCTTCTAGAACTAACACCACAAAGAGATATCCTTTTCATCATAGGGGATTGGAATGCAAAAGTAGGAAGTCAAGAGATACCTGGAGTAATGGGCAAGTTTGGCCTTGGAGTAAAAAATGAAGCAGGGCAAAGGCTAACTGAGTTTTGCCAAGAGAACACACAGTTCATAGCAAACACCCTCTTCCAACAACACAAGAGAAGACTCAATACACAGACATCACCAGATGGTCAATACCGAAATCAGGTTGATTATATTTTTTGCAGCCAAAGATGGAGAAGCTCTATACAGTCAGCAAAAACAAGACCAGGACCTGACTGTGGCTCAGATCGTGAACTCCTTATTGCCAAATTCAGGCTTAAATTGAAGAAAGTAGGGAAAACCACTAGGCAGTTCAGGTCAAATCCCTTATAATTACACAGTGGAAGTGACAAATAGATTCATGGGGTTAGATCTGATAGACAGAGTGCCTAGAGAACTATGGACAGAGGTTTGTAACACTGTACAGGAGGTGGTAACAAAAACCATTCCCAAGAAAAATAAATGCAAAAAGGCAAACTGCTTGTCTGAGGAGGCTTTACAAATAGCTGAGAAAAGAAGAGGAGGGAAGGGCAAAGGAGAAAGGGAAAGATATACCCACCTGAATGCAGAGTTCCAAAGAATAGCAAGGAGAAATTTAAAAAAAAAAAAAACCTTCTTAAGTGAACAATGCAAAGAAATAGAGGAAAACAATCAAATGGGAAAGACTAGAGATCTCTTCAAGAAAATTAGAGATACCAAGGGAACATTTCATGGAAAGATGGGCACAATAAAGGACAGAAACAGTATGGACCTAACAAGCAGAATAGATTAAGAAGAGGTGGCAAGAATACACAAAACTGTACAAAAAAGGTCTTAATGACCCGGATAACCATGATGGTGTGATCGCTCACCTACAGTCAGAAATCCAGAGTATGAAGTCAAGTAGGCCTTGGGAAGCATTGCCACGAAGAAAGCTAGTGGAGCTGATGGAATTCCAGCTGAGCTATCTCAAACTTTAAAAGATGATGCTGTTAAAGTGCTGCACTCAATATGCCAGCAAATTTGGAAAACTCAGCAGTGGCCACAGGACTGGAAAAGGTCAGTTGTCATTCCAATCCCAAAGAAAGGAAAACACCAAATAATGTTCAAACTACTGCACAATTGCACTCATCTCACATGCTAGTAAGGTCACACTCAAAATCCTTCAAGCTAGGCTTCAAATAGTATGTGAACCGAGAACTTTCAGATATAAAAGCTGGATTTAGAAAAGGCAGAGGAACCAGAGAACAAATTGCCAACATCCGTTGGATCATAGAAAAAGCAAGGAATTCCAGAAAAACATCTACTTCTGCTTCATTGGCTATGCTAAAGCCTTTGACTGTGTGGATCACAACAAACTGGAAAATTCTTCAAGAGATGTGAATACCAGACCACCTTACTTGCTGCCTGAGAAACCTGTATGCAGGTCAGGAAGCAACAGTTAGAACTAGAGATGGAACAACAGACTGGTTCCAAATTGGGAAAGGAGTATGTCAAAGCTGCATTCTGTCACCCTGCTTATTCTTATATGACGAGTACATCATACGAAATGCCAGGCTGGATGAAGCACAAGCTGGAATCAAGATTTCCAGGAGAAATTTCAATAACCTCAGATATGCAGATGATACCAGCCTAATGGCAGAAAGTGAAGAGGAACTATAGAGCCTCTTGATGAAGGTGAAAGAGGACATTGGAAGACTGGAAAAGCTAGCTTAAAACTCAAGATTCAAAAAATGGAGATTATGGCATCCAGTCCCATCACTTCATGGCAAATAGATGGGGAAACAATGGAAACAGTGAGAGACTTTACTTTCTTGGGCTCCAAGATCACTGCAGGTGATGACTGCAGCTATGAAATTAAAAAACGCTTGCTCCTTGGAAGAAAAACTATGACAAATCTAGACAACGTTATTAAAAAGCAGAGAAATCACTTTCCTGAAAAAGGTCCATCTAGTCAAAGCTATGGTTTTTCCAGTAGTCATGTATGGATGTGAAAGTTGGACCATAAAGAGGACTGATCGCTGAAGAATTGATGCTTTCGAACTGTGGTACTGAAGACTCTTGAGAGTCCCTTGGACAGCAAGGAGATGAAATCAGTCAATCCTAAAGGAAATCAACCCTGAATATTCATTGGAAGGGCTGATGCTGAAGCTGAAGTTCCAATACTTTCTCCATCTGATGCAAAGGGCCACCTCATTGGAAAAGTCCCTGATGCTGGGAAAGATTGACGGCTCAACAAAAGATGAGATGGTTGGATGGTATAACCAACTCAATGGACATGAATTTGAGCAAACTCGGGGAGACAGTGAAGGACAGGGAAGCCTGGTGTGCTATAGTTCATGGGTTGCAAAGAGTTGGACCTGACTTAGAGACTGAACAATAACATCCATTCCCACTCACCTCTTTATCTTGGTACACAGCCACACAGAATGATGGCCTCAAGTTCATGGAAATAGCATTCCATGTCCTTCAGGCGGGCATGAGTGTCCTGCTGTTCATGGTGGATGCACTCAAGCATTTTCTTGCCATTCTCCTCAGCAATGCAGGGGCTCTTCTGCCACTGCTGAATGCTCTGGGGCAGGATCTCATGGATGTCGCTGGAAGGAGAGACAGCAAGAAATTGAATGGGTATTTTGGAACATCAAAAGAAGAAACAGATGAGTGGCTTAACAGTGAATGTTTAAGATAATGAATGGCAGAGGAGTGAATGTTGTTGAATGGGTGATTGGGTGGTGGATGGTTGGGTGGATGGGTAGCTAGTTGGGTGGGTGACTGTAAGGGTAACTGTGTGGGTTGGTGGGTGGAGTGTGGATGGGTGGGTGTATGTAAGGGTGGATGGATAGGCAAGTAAGTGGACAAATTGTGCTAGGATACATAGGTAGGAGGGTGGATGGACTTACAGATGGCATAGATCATGCCCTATTCCACACCCTGTTGCTTAACCTCCAGATGTACTCACTCAGCTGCCAGCTTCATGCCACATCTGTCTGAGCAGTACTTGGAGCCTGGCTGGGTGGGATGCACACTGCCAGGTCCCAGGCACTGCTGCAGCAAGGCTCAGTCCTTGACATCTGGCTGATCTGGATCTTTTGACTTTTCCATGAGCTTCTGCTTCTGGTTCTCCTCCTGTGGGACCAGAGTGGTCAAGGTAGGGGAAGGGAAAGCACTGTCAACCCCCTAACCCTGTACTCCTGTCCTGCATTCAGCCCCCAACCTCTGTCTCCATGGCCCCCTTTCCATAATTTCTGTCACCGTCCACTCCACTTTTTTCTTCAAATTCTTCATTTTCTTCATATCCACTGCCTGCTTCAGCAGTGCAGAATCTAGGAACAGAAACTCCTCAGTGTCACTCATTGCCAGGAAAATGCTGAAAGGTCTCCCCAGCTTGTTCCTTAAATGGTCTCTGGACACTCCCTTCCTCCTTTTCCTCCTTGCTGACTCTCCCTGCTTTCATTGTCTCCCTCCTTCCACTAAGGGGTCCTGTCATACACTCATCAGGCTTTGCTTGTGAAGTCTCCCATGTAAAAGTCCTGGTATAAGTTTTAGTACTGAGGCAGGTCGTTTTCAGACAACGGTTGGTGTATGGCTGTTGTCTGCAGTACCTCCTTTACTGCCAGTGGCATCACCACCGCCTAGTACTTCTGAGACAGCTCAGACTTCTGCAATTGAGGCAGATGTGACCGAGTTGGCAGTTGCCAGGGGGACCATGGCAAATTCTCCAAGAGTATCACAGGTAAGAGCTGAGGGGCAGACCCTCACACCAACTCCACTCCCCCATCCATCCTGCATCCTGGATTCACCAGAGACCAGGAATTACAAATAGAGTTCCTGTGATAATAGGAGGAGGGTTATGGATCAGCATTAAGTGGGTGGGGATGGGTTCACCTTGCCCCAACACTCCTAACTCACCCTCTGGCCTCTATGGCTAGGACCCACTAGGTCTTGGCTGCCTGGGAATGACTGGCACCACCTGGCCCTTCTTGCCCACCTTATCCAGACACATTTGTCTGGTCCATCTGGCTCCACCTTGACCACTTGAATGCTTAAGGTCCTGCATATCTGCCCAGAAAAGCTAGATACCACCTGCTTACACTTGCAGAGCTCAGCCTGCCTTGCCCACCCTCGAGGACACAGCTGCTACCCTGCTTGCCCTACACCATGGACCCAGATAACCACTTCTGCCCAGCCCGCCCAAACACTCATGGCCTAGCCCCTCAGACAAGCTCTGCCGACCTTTCTGCCCCACCCAGTCTGCCTAGTCTGTCCAGGCTCCACATGCAGACTCCACCCTCTTGGATATACTCTGTCTCACATTAAGGCTCCCAGCCCTATGGGTCCCATTCTCTGCACCAGAGCATACCCAACCCTGCCCTGAGCTAGGCCTTTCCCCCTTCCCAGACTCTCAGCCTCACATGCCCATCCTGCTTTCTACACCATACTCTGTTCTGCCTTACCTCCTATGTGCAGAGCCATGCCAAGCCCTGCCCCCAACACTTGCACATGCCACGCTATGCCCTGTCTGCCCTGATTCACTCACCTAAAATAATTTGACAATCTTTATTCTGAAAATCTACCTGAACCCAGTAACACCTAATAAAATATATAAATATACAAATATTTTTAAATGTTCGTGTGCATATGCACACACACGCAAATCATTACTCTCAAAGATTAAAAGAGCAAGCACAGAGAAAGAATATACACGTTTTAAGACAATTATCAACAAGAGAACACATACTAGTTTCAATCTAGAGATGCAATATTAATTAAAAAATGACCCTGAATTTAGTTTTAAAGGAAGTCTAAACACTTTCCAATGAATAAGCATCACATGGGGCACAGACATGTTGTGTTAGAAGCAAAAGCCTTAACTTTTGAAATTTGAAAAGGCATTTCTCAACTCTTGATTAAAAGAAAAATAACTGAAATTAGAAAATACTTAGAACTTAACAAAAATGAAAACAATACATACCCAACTGTGGTCTTAGATGAAATCCAAAGTTGACAATATAAAAAAGACAGAAATTAATGAACTGAGCTCTCAACTCCAATTCGAACATGTCTTCATACTTACTCCAAAGATTGCCATTATTAACCCCCAAACCCCCTTCGATGATCCCACATCACCCCTTCCAATCACAAAGCCCTCGCATGTACCTTAGACCCGAACAGGCGTTATACCGAGGAGCGCCACGTTGCAGGTGATGGGGAAAGGCTAGTAGAGCTACTTCCGGCTCTGAAACCGACCTTAGCCCCGCCCCTTCTTGAACATACTGACTTTGCACTTGCTCCAGATGCCCTGCATAGATGCTGTACGGCCAAAAGTTAAAAGCACATGGTTACAGAGAAACTATATAGCTACAGGTACACCATTCTGCAGAGCACTGCCACAGACCTCAACAGATGTACCTGTGTCTTCTGATGCCAGCACCTCACTGTTTCACATATTTCAGTGATTGATAATTGCATTATTGTATGTGGTGGGAAAACAGACCCCTTATCATTTCCAATTATTTGGAATAATTTCATATTATTACTATTTTACTATCTGCTCTTATTTTAATCATGAGGTAGACAATGAGAAAAACAAAAAACACATAAGTCAACTTTTAGAAGTCGAGAAAATAGAAAAAGATTGATAGATTTTTCCATACAAAAAAAAAAAAGAAAAAAAAAAGATTGATAGAAAGGGCAAGAAAAATAGAAAGCAAAATGTAAGAAGATAGTAAGTTATATTTAAATTTTATATTTCATTACATAAACAGTATACAAATTGTTACTAGGGTAAACTCTTTAGTTAATGATTGTCATTTGGATGAAGACTAACAAATTCAGTCATACACTGTATATGGCAAACCTAGCAAATCATAAGGATACAGAAACATTTGAAATAAAGGGATGGAAGAAAATTTGCCAGGCACATGTTAATCAAAATAAAACAAGGTCAATTGTATTAATATCAGACTAAAAATACTAAGACAAAAAGTATTAATTGGGGTTGAAAGGGTCATTCCATAATGATTTGATTTACCATGATTGTGTAAAACTTCCAATCTTATACATGATTAAAAAGACATAAAATTGATAGGCAAGAATTTAGCTGAGAGCAACTAGAGGCAGCCGGTTCAGCTAAAGGTCCAATAACTACCTAATTCCATCAAGCAATTTACCACCCAGGCCTTTGATACACCCCCACCGGTACTCCCAAAATAGTCAGGGGCCATAAAACCCTCAACCTGCCCACTGGTGGGACTTTCCCTACTCTAGCACTTGCGCACACCTCACACTACCCTGTACTACAGTAACCATTGGCAGCCATTGGACTTATTAACTGCTCATAAATATTCCATGAATTCCATCTAATTATAACAGGCTGAATTATATTGCAAGGACATGCACAGTGGAGCACCTTGTTATTAATATACAACCTGTGGATGTCAATCAAGGCTGTCAATCAAAGACCCCCCTGGATTATTCAAACGACCTTGCCTTAAAAACTCTGTACCCCAGCCCTCCAGGGCCATTTGCCTCCCTTGGCATGGCTCACCTCCCTGTTGAGGTGTTCTCTCTGTTCATTCTTGATGTGTGCTCTCACTCAGTCATGTCCCACTCTTTGCTACCTGCACTTTCTTTCCCTGTTCTTAAACTTTCTTGCAATGGGTAAGTTACAAGATACTTCTCTGCATCCTTACCAAGAACTGAGGCACACAGGAGGAAGGGTCTTCAGACTCTCTGCTAACAAAATGAATATTAAAAAAAATATTAGAACAAAAGTAAAATAGAAAAAAAATCTCATTGTGTAAGATTGCAATCACACTGCTCACCTTTCAGGACTCAGTTTTGGCATTAATGTCTGGGAAGCTCTCTCTGCTTCCTTTCCATTTGAATGACCAGCCTTTCTTCTGAATGAATTTATGGACATAATTATATAGCAAGTTTATTTCTTTTATTTTAACCTTGAAATTAAGAAGTAAATAGAGGCATTGTTTAAACCCCTCACAACTGTTTTGTCATGCCTGTCTTCCTCAACTAGAAATGAAGGCAAGGACAATGTTGGTTTTGTTCACTACTTGTAGCCCAGTGCCCAGTTTACATCGACTGGGAGACTGAACAACAAATCTGACTCCATATTATCCCTTCAAGATAAAAGCAAATAAATGCTGTAATTTACACTAGAGTTGTTGTGTGCTTAGTCACTCAGTCGTGTCCGACTCTTTGCAACCCCACGGACTGTAGCCAGCCAGGCTCCTCTGTCCATGTGGATTCTCCAAGCAAGAATACTAGAGGAGGTTGCCATGCCCTTTTCCAGGGGATCTTCCCAACCAAGGAATCAAACGGGGGTCTCCTGCACTGCAGGTGGTTTCTTTACCAATTGAGCTACCAGGGAAGCCCAAGTGAGCTCAAGGAACCAGGCGTGCAGAGCGTGGGGCGTGGGGCGACACGCGGCACCTGCAATCTCACGAAGCGAGGAAGAAGGGAAGCGATCACCCGGGGCCTGACTGACCCATCCCGCCCGCGTTGAGGACGGCCAACTGCGCACGCTCGGTCCACGAGGGGCACAGCGCGCCACCACGGCGGCGTGGAGGAACGAGGGGTAGTCCCCCGTCGCAGGCACCCATCCAGACGGCCGGGGAGCGGGGCCGGGAATACTGGCCGGTCGCCTTGGGGCCGGCCAACGCGCTCTCGCGTCCGCCCGCACGGGGGCGTGCGGCGCGGGCAAGGCCTCGAGTCCACGACGGCTGGGCGGGGACCCGACCCGCGTTCGGGCGAGCGAGCCAGAGCAGGGCGCGGCGGGGCACAGCTCTCCCCCTCGCCTAGCACGCAACGACGTCGGCGGACAGACTGCGGCGATGGGCAAAGGAGCTGGGCCGCGGCAGGCCCGGGGAAGCGAGACGGGATGGAAGAGACGAACAGACGGACGAAGAGAAGGACCGATGGGGTGCGGCCAGGTAGGCAGGCGTCGCAACGACGCAGAGGCGGTGCAGAAGCCGTGGTGGAGGTGGGGCGGCCGAGCGCCACCGCAAGGGGCCCCAGGACCATTGGAAACCACCCGGATGCGAGTCGGCCGCCGGGGCAGCCGCCAGAGGCCTCCCGTACAGGGGCAGTCCCGCAGCACCCAGGACGCTGACTGGCCTCCTGGGCCCCCGGGGAAACCCCCGTGAGGCTCGCGACCACCGGCGCCAACACCCAGAGCCAAGACCGGCCCGGGAGAACGCTGTCCCGCCATGTACTGGTGCCCCCACGCCCGTCGCGCGCAACCCGCCATGCCCAGCTTACCCACCTCGGGGACCGAGGGCACTACTCTGGCCGGGGACGCCACTGGCCACGGAGGCCGGGGGATGACACCCACCTGAGGCGAGGCCAGTTTGGTCCCAGACAGGGGAAGGAGTCACGGGCGGCCCTCCTTCGAGGGAGGATGGCGGAGGGCCAGCAGCGACCTGGAGGGGCGGCATGCACGCACAACGAGGGCCTTGGGACAGGGGCGCGGGCGCCGTCCAGGAAACAGAAAAACTGAGACACGGCCTGGCCACCAGGACAACAAGCGCGTTGTCCCACCGCCACACACACGAGGGCGGTCCCGCTTTGCCTAAGATGCCAGTTGGCCCCAGCCACCCCAGAGCCTCCCGCGACCCGGCCCCGCCACCCATCTCATCCGCCCGTCCTCGAAAGATCCATTTTCATCTAGTCCAAACTCAAGGCTCACGTCCTGGGGACAAACTCTCGAGCGAGGCAGCCCACCCCATGCCAGCACACCGCCACCGGCTGCGGCTCTGGGCGAGGGCAGGCATGACAGCCTCCTCATGGCTGCGGGACTGGGGAGCTGGGACCCGGCATCCCCTTCCTGGGCTCACCACGGGGTTGGCCGCACACACGCTAGAGTTATATTTAACAAATCATCAACGAAAAAAAACAAAGTTCAGAAAATGTTAAGATTTTGCTGTTAAGAAGCTATTTTCCTGATTCAAGCCTAGCCGCTAATGACCATCCCTAATTAAATCTAGTTTACATCAAATCCAATTGAGGGACTGGGGCAAGAGGTGAATAATTCAAGCTGAACTCAGAAGCAGTCTGAGAGCTCTAAAGAAAGTGTTACCTCTTTATGGCCTTGAATGTTTATAAGCACTACTTGTGTTGTCCAAGCTAATGTTTTAACTTCTCTTTGAATTATTTTTCATTACTGTGACCCACTCAAAGAATCTTGGACAGCTTTTTGCTCTTCTTCACCTCTGACTACAGACCTACTTCTCCAATATCTCCTATCTCTACTGCTGCTTTCTTTCATTGCCAATTCTACAGCCCTAGTTCAAGTTTCCTTTATTTTACATTATAATGAACTCTTGCCTCTGAGATGTGGCCGGCCAGTCCATTTTGTCACCAGAATTGTCTTCCCAAAGGGCCACAGATGAAAAAATACGTCACCATTCTCCTTGCGAATCTTCCATGTATTCCCAGGGTGTTCAGAATCAGTTCTTCACTCTGTGATGGGCCCATCAAAGTTCTCTATGACAGTATCCCACTTTCCTGTGACAGATGAATCCTCTTCAAGGCTCTCCAGGAGTCAAACACTCAGAACATCCTAGATTGATAATCCAGCATGGGCTTCCACAATCCAATCCTTTCCTCAGGCTTGTCCTTCTCTTTTACTAATTCCTGCTCACCCTTCAAGACTTAGCTTTGGCATCACCATCTGGGACATTCCCTCTGCTTTCTTTCCAACTGACTGACCTGCTTCTCTTTTGAATGCATTTTTGGGAATACTTAAAATAGTGAGTGGTATTCCTTTTATTTTAACCTTGGAATTATAAAGGATACAGGAGAGCTGCCTGTTCTTGTCTGTTTTGCATTTGCCTGTTTGTACTTGTCAACATTCTGCTTATCTTTCAAGGCTAATCATAGATGCCTGGTCCATGAGGAAGCCTTCCTCAAACCCCTTGTTCCTTCTTTTACAGTTTTCCCACAATACCTCTGTCATTCACTTTGTGTCACTGTGTGGGTTACAAGTTTCTCTCCTCTACTAGACAGTTCAGCCAGCACTGAAGTGCGAATGACTCCCAGCCCAGTGCTCCTACAACAGTTGTTGATGATTCTTGATTTCTTTGTTCACTTCTGACCTCCCAGATACACTAGATGTTAACTGCTTTCTGAGCATCCTTAGAGACAAACACTAGAATGGCCTTCCAGGTGGGATGGAGGAGGAACATGAGTGAGCCAAGGAGCAGATACTTCAACCTTTCTCTGAAAACTATTTCTGTACTTAAAACTTTGGTTTTATAAGTCCTGTATAGGAATGTTTTCTTTTATGAATCATGCTAATTTTCTTTCATGAATCATATCTAAAACTCTTTGCTTAACCTAAGGCCACAAAGATTTTCTCATATTTTCTTCTAAAAGTTTTATAATTTTTTATTTTCCTGTCTGTCATCTGTTTGAATTAATTTTTGTATAAGATGTGAAATGTAGGTTGAGGTTCATCTTGGTTTTGGGGTTATTTTGGAGTTTTTAAAATATGTATATTCAGTTGCTCCAGAATCATTTATTTAAAAGATAATCCTTTCTCTGTTGAAATGACTTTGCATTTTATTAAAAAATCAGTTGACTAGAGGAGGATTTTAAGAAGACTGAGGAGTAGAAAACCTGCAGCTTTAAGAAGTTTTTTGAGAGCTGTTTTTTAATCCTAAAAGTTTTTCAAAGTTCAGGAGAAGAGGAGATTGCAGAAAGAGGAAGTGAGGAGAAAAGAGGAGATCAAGATGGCAGAGTAAGAGGATGCAGAGCTCACATACCCCCATAAGCACATCAAAAATATATCTAAAAAAAAATCTAAAAAACAAAACAAAACAAAATATATATATATATATATATATATATATATATATATCTACATATGGAGCAATTCTCACTGAAAACAAACTGGAGACTGTCAAGAAGATTCTTTCACAACCAAGGCTGTAAGAATGAGCCACACAGAATCAACTAGAAAGGGAACAGAAGTAATCAGGTTAGGACCTGCACCTCTGGGAGAGGGCACAGAAGAGGAAGTGGGATGCACAGACTCAGAGATCCTCCCAGGGGAGTGAGAAGTTCAACCCACATCACATATTAGGCACCTTAACCTTGGGGTCTACCACAGGGAAGACAGAACCCTGGAGTTGGTTTGAAAACCAGTGGGAGGAAACAGAAGGACTGTAAGAAACCTACACTCCATTTGTGAAGAGTGTGCACATGCTTGCTTACTCTCAGGAACAAGATGGAGGAAGCATATTGAAACCACCCAAGACTCTTGCCTGTCTCCTGTGACCAACCCCGCACATGACCCAGCCTAAACCGAGCATCTGCTCTGGCCCCACTTGCTCCATGGTGTTCAGTTCAGTTCAGTCACTCAGTCATGTCTGACTCTTTGTGACCCCATGGACTGCAGCACACCAGGCTTCCCTGTCCATCACCAACTCCCATAGCTTGCTCAAGTTCACGTCCATCGAGTTGGTGATGCCATCCAACCATCTCGTCCTCTGTCATCCCCCTCTCCTCCTGCCTTCAATCTTTTCCAGCATCAGGGTCTTTTCCAATGAGTCAGTTCTTCCCATCAGGTGGCCAAAGTATTGGAGTTTCAGCCTCAACATCAGTCCTTCCAGTGAATATTCAGGACTGATTCCTTTTAGGATGGACTGGTTGGATCTCCTTGAACTCCAAGGGACTCTCAAGAGTCTTCTCCAACACCACAGTTCAAAAGCATCAGTTCTTCGGCGCTCAGCTTTCTTTATAGTCCAACTCTCACATCCATACATGACTACTGGAAAAACCATAGCTCTGACTAGACAGACCTTTGTTGGCATGTCAGCTCCATGGTGTAGCTCTGCACTAAGGTGAGGGCTGCCAGTGCAGAGAGGAGTACATAGTTGTGAGGGATGGAGCCAGCTCATACCTGGAATGGCATCTAAATTCGATGAGGGCAGCCACTGCTGTCACTTGCAGAGGTAGCAGATCAGGAATGCTCTGGAACTCTGACTGTGCTGGGACTGCCACAGCCTGTGCCCTGGCCTACATCAAGTGTCTGCTCCAGCCCCTCTTGCTCCAGCATTGCTCCCCATTGGGGCAAGGCTGCCAGTGCTGAGAGGGGGAAGAGCACACACTTGAAGGAAATGGAGCCAGCTCAAATGCTCCAGACATGCTCCCACAACTTAGGACCCAGCCCCACTCCCAATTGGGTAGTGTTGGCCACTAAGCAGAGGCGAAGCCCTAGCCCACACCTGGCCCTTGCTCTAGCCCCTCCTTCTCCAGTCCCATCTCCTACCAGAAAGGGAAAAATCACAATAGGAAAGGCAAATGTATAAAAGGATTAATGATCACTTAAATAAGCCAGTACATGGATTAAAACGCAATCACCAATACAATATTGTAAAGTAAAAAGTAATAATAATAATAAAATAAAGCAAAAAATAAAAAAAGCAATTAAAAATTTTTGTAAAAACAAATATAACTACAATTAACAGAAAAAGCATAAGCGTGAAGATGTAAAATAGAACATCAAAATCACAAAATGGGGAGGGGAGTAAAAAATGTAGATCTTTTAGAAAGTGTTTGAACTTAAATGATTATCAGTTTATAGCAAGTAAATATAATTATGGATCAACATATATGAACCTCATGGTAACCACAAATCAAAAACCTACAGTAGATACACAGAAAAACAAAAAGAAGGTAATTCAAGCAAACTACAAAAGAAAGTAATCAAACCACAAGAAGAAAAAGACATGAACAAAGAACTACAAAAAGATCATGGCATCCAATCCCGTCACTTCATGGCAAATAGATGGGGAAAAAATGGAAACAGGGACAGACTTTATTTTCTTGGGCTCCAACATCACTGCAGACAGTGACTGCAGCCATGAAATTAAAAGATGCTTACTCCTTGGAAGAAAAGCTATGACAAACCTAGACAGTGTATTAAAAAGTAGAGACATTGCTTTGCCGACAAAGGTCCATATAGTCAAAGCTATGGTTTTTTCAGTGGTTGTGTACAAATGTGAGAGATGGACCATAAAGAAGGCTGAGTGAAGAACTGATGCTTTCACACTGTGTGCTGGAGAAGATGCTGAGAGTCTCTTGAACAGCAAGGAGATGAAACCAGTCAATCCTAAAGGAAATCAACCCTGAATATTCATTGGAAGGACTGATGCTGAAGCTGAAACTCCAATACTTTGGCCACCTGATGTGAAAAGCTGACTCACTGGAAAAGATTGTGATGCTGGGAAAGATTGAAAGCAGGATGAGAAGGGGATGACAGAGGACAAGATGATAGGATGGCATGACCGACTCAATGGACATGAGTTTGAGCAAGCTCTGGGAGATGGTGAAGGACAGGGAAGACTGGTGTGCTGCAGTCCATGGGGTCACAAAGAGTCAGACACGACTGAGCGACTGAACAACAACAAAATTTGCCATGAAGTGATGGGATCAGATGCCATCATCTTAGTTTTTTTAACAATGAGGGTTTTTTTTAATTAATTTGCTTATTTTCATTGGAGGTTAATTACTTTACAATATCGTGGTGGTTTTTGCCGTACACCAACATAAATCAGCCATGGGTGTACAGGTGTCCCACCATCCTGAACCCCCTCCTACCTCCCTCCCCACCCCATCCCTCTGGGTTGTCCCAGAGCACCAGCTTTGAGTGCCTTGCTTCATGCATCAAACTTGCACTGGTCATCTATTTTACATATGGTAATATACATGTTTCAGTGTGGGAGAAGGCGAGGGTGGGACGATATGAACGTTGAGTTTTAAGCCAGGTTTTTCACTCTCGTCTTTCACCTTCATCAAGAGGCTCTTTAGTTCCTCTTTCCTTTCTGCCATAAGGGTGGTGTCTTTTGCATATCTGAGTTTACTGTTATTTCTCCCAGCAATCTTGATTCCAGCTTGTGCTTCATCCAGCCTGGCATTTCGTATGATGTATTCTGCATATAAGTTAAATAAGCAGGGTTACAGTATACAGCCTTGACATACTCCTTTCCCAATTTGGAACCAGTCTGTTGTTCTATCTCTAGTTCTTTTTTTTTTTTTTTTTTTCCTCTAATTTTATTTTATTTTTAAACTTTACATAATTGTATTAGTTTTGCCAAATATCAAAATGAATCCGCCACAGGTATACATGTGTTCCCCATCCCGAACCCTCCTCCCTCCTCCCTCCCCATACCATCCCTCTGGGCCGTCCCAGTGCACCAGCCCCAAGCATCCAGCATCATGCATCGAACCTGGACTGGCAACTCGTTTCCTACATGATATTTTACATGTTTCATTGCCATTCTCCCAAATCTTCCCACCCTCTCCCTCTCCCACAGAGTCCATAAGACTGCTCTATACATCAGTGTCTCTTTTGCTGTCTCATACACCGGGTTATTGTTACCATCTTTCTAAATTCCATATATATGCGTTAGTATACTGTATTTATGTTTTTCCTTCTGGCTTACTTCACTCTGTATAATAGGCTCCAGTTTCATCCACCTCATTAGAACTGATTCAAATGTATTCTTTTTAATGGCTGAGTAATACTCCATTGTGTATATGTACCACTGCTTTCTTATCCATTCATCTGCTGATGGACATCTAGGTTGCTTCCATGTCTTGGCTATTATAAACAGTGCTGCGATGAACATTGGGGTACACGTGTCTCTTTCCCTTCTGGTTTCCTCAGTGTGTATGCCCAGCAGTGGGATTGCTGGATCATAAGGCAGTTCTATTTCCAGTTTTTTAAGGAATCTCCACACTGTTCTCCATAGTGGCTGTACTAGTTTGCATTCCCACCAACAGTGTAAGAGGGTTCCCTTTTCTCCACACCCTCTCCAGCATTTATTATTTGTAGACTTTTGGATCGCAGCCATTCTGACTGGTGTGAAATGGTACCTCATAGTGGTTTTGATTTGCATTTCTCTGATAATGAGTGATGTTGAGCATCTTTTCATGTGTTTGTTAGCCATCTGTATGTCTTCTTTGGAGAAATGTCTATTTAGTTCTTTGGCCCATTTTTGATTGGGTCGTTTATTTTTCTGGAATTGAGCTGTAGGAGTTGCTTGTATATTTTTGAGATTAGTTGTTTGTCGGTTGCTTCATTTGCTATTATTTTCTCCCATTCTGAAGGCTGTCTTTTCACCTTGCTAATAGTTTCCTTTGATGTGCAGAAGCTTTTAAGGTTAATTAGGTCCCATTTGTTTATTTTTGCTTTTATTTCCAATATTCTGGGAGGTGGGTCATAGAGGATCCTGCTGTGATGTATGTCGGAGAGTGTTTTGCCTATGTTCTCCTCTAGGAGTTTTATAGTTTCTGGTCTTACGTTTAGATCTTTAATCCATTTTGAGTTTATTTTTGTGTATGGTGTTAGAAAGTGGTCCAGTTTCATTCTTTTACAAGTGGTTGACCAGATTTCCCAGCACCACTTGTTAAAGAGATTGTCTTTAATCCATTGTATATTCTTGCCTCCTTTGTCGAAGATAAGGTGTCCATACGTGCGTGGATTTATCTCTGGGCTTTCTATTTTATTCCATTGATCAATATTTCTGTCTTTGTGCCAGTACCATACTGTCTTGATAACTGTGGCTTTGTAGTAGAGCCTGAAGTCAGGTAGGTTGATTCCTCCAGTTCCATTCTTCTTTCTCAAGATCGCTTTGGCTATTCTAGGTTTTTTGTATTTCCATACAAATTGTGAAATTATTTGTTCTAGCTCTGTGAAGAATACTGTTGGTAGCTTGATAGGGATTGCGTTGAATCTATAAATTGCTTTGGGTAGTATACTCATTTTCACTATATTGATTCTTCCAATCCATGAACATGGTATATTTCTCCATCTATTAGTGTCCTCTTTGATTTCTTTCACCAGTGTTTTATAGTTTTCTATATATAGGTTTTTAGTTTCTTTAGGTAGATATATTCCTAAGTATTTTATTCTTTCCGTTGCAATGGTGAATGGAATTGTTTCCTTAATTTCTCTTTCTGTTTTCTCATTATTAGTGTATAGGAATGCAAGGGATTTCTGTGTGTTGATTTTATATCCTGCAACTTTACTGTAGTCATTGATTATTTCTAGTAATTTTCTGGTGGACTCTTTAGGGTTTTCTATGTAGAGGATCATGTCATCTGCAAATAGTGAGAGTTTTACTTCTTCTTTTCCAATTTGGATTCCTTTTATTTCTTTTTCTGCTCTGATTGCTGTGGCCAAAACTTCCAAAACTATGTTGAATAGTAATGGTGAAAGTGGGCACCCTTGTCTTGTTCCTGACTTTAGAGGAAATGCTTTCAATTTTTCCCCATTGAGGATAATGTTTGCTGTGGGTTTGTCATATATAGCTTTTATTATGTTGAGGTATGTTCCTTCTATTCCTGCTTTCTGGAGAGTTTTTATCATAAATGGATGTTGAATTTTGTCAAAGGCTTTCTCTGCATCTATTGAGATAATCATGTGGTTTTTATTTTTCAATTTGTTAATGTGGTGTATTACACTGATTGATTTGCGGATATTGAAGAATCCTTGCATCCCTGGGATAAAGCCCACTTGATCATGGTGTATGATCTTTTTAATGTGTTGTTGGATTCTGATTGCTAGAATTTTGTTAAGGATTTTTGCATCTATGTTCATCAGTGATATTGGCCTGTAGTTTTCTTTTTTTGTGGGATCTTTGTCAGGTTTTGGTATTAGGGTGATGGTGGCCTCATAGAATGAGTTTGGAAGTTTACCTTCCTCTGCAATTTTCTGGAAGAGTTTGAGCAGGATAGGTGTTAGCTCTTCTCTAAATTTTTGGTAGAATTCAGCTGTGAAGCCGTCTGGACCGGGGCTTTTGTTTGCTGGAAGATTTTGATTACAGTTTCAATTTCCATGCTTGTGATGGGTCTGTTAAGATTTTCTATTTCTTCCTGGTCCAGTTTTGGAAAGTTGTACTTTTCTAAGAATTTGTCCATTTCTTCCACGTTGTCCATTTTATTGGCATATAATTGTTGATAGTAGTCTCTTATGATCCTTTGTATTTCTGTGTTGTCTGTTGTGATCTCTCCATTTTCGTTTCTAATTTTGTTGATTTGATTTTTCTCCCTTTGTTTCTTGATGAGTCTGGCTAATGGTTTGTCAATTTTATTTATCCTTTCAAAGAACCAGCTTTTGGTTTTGTTGATTTTTGCTATGGTCTCTTTTGTTTCTGTTGCATTTATTTCTGCTCTAATTTTTAAGATTTCTTTCCTTCTACTAACCCTGGGGTTCTTCATTTCTTCCTTTTCTAGTTGCTTTAGGTGTAGAGTTAGGTTATTTATTTGACTTTTTTCTTGTTTCTTGAGGTGTGCCTGTATTGCTATGAACTTTCCCCTTAGGACTGCTTTTACCGTGTCCCACAGGTTTTGGGTTGTTGTGTTTTCATTTTCATTCGTTTCTATGCAAATTTTGATTTCTTTTTTGATTTCTTCTGTGATTTGTTGGTTATTCAGCAGCGTGTTGTTCAGCCTCCATATGTTGGAGTTTTTAATAGTTTTTCTCCTGTAATTGAGATCTAATCTTACTGCATTGTGGTCAGAAAAAATGCTTGGAATGATTTCTATTTTTTTGAATTTACCAAGGCTAGCTTTATGGCCCAGGATGTGATCTATCCTGGAGAAGGTTCCATGTGCGCTTGAGAAAAAGGTGAAATTCATTGTTTTGGGATGAAATGTCCTATAGATATCAATTAGGTCTAACTGGTCTATTGTATCGTTTAAAGTTTGTGTTTCCTTGTTAATTTTCTGTTTAGTTGATCTATCCATAGGTGTAAGTGGGGTATTAAAGTCTCCCACTATTATTGTGTTATTGTTAATTTCTCCTTTCATACTTGTTAGCATTTGTCTTATGTACTGTGGTGCTCCCGTGTTGGGTGCATATATATTTATAATTGTTATATCTTCTTCTTGGATTGATCCTTTGATCATTATGTAGTGACCTTCTTTGTCTCTTTTCACAGCCTTTGTTTTAAAGTCTATTTTATCTGATATGAGTATTGCTACTCCTGCTTTCTTTTGGTCCCTATTTGCATGGAAAATCTTTTTCCAGCCCTTCACTTTCAGTCTGTATGTGTCCCCTGTTTTGAGGTGGGTCTCTTGTAGACAACATATGTAGGGGTCTTGTTTTTGTATCCATTCAGCCAGTCTTTGTCTTTTGGTTGGGGCATTCAACCCATTTACATTTAAGGTAATTACTGATAAGTATGTTCCCGTTGCCATTTACTTTATTGTTTTGGGTTCGAGTTTATACACCGTTTTTGTGTTTCCTGTCTAGAGAATATCCTTTAGTATTTGTTGGAGAGCTGGTTTGGTGGTGCAGAATTCTCTCAGCTTTTGCTTGTCTGAAAAGCTTTTGATTTCTCCTTCATACTTGAATGAGATCCTTGCTGGGTACAATAATCTGGGCTGTAGGTTATTTTCTTTCATCATTTTAAGTATGTCTTGCCATTCCCTCCTGGCTTGAAGAGTTTCTATTGAAAGATCAGCTGTTATCCTTATGGGAATTCCCTTGTGTGTTATTTGTTGTTTTTCCCTTGCTGCTTTTAATATTTGTTCTTTGTGTTTGATCTTTGTTAATTTGATTAATATGTGTCTTGGGGTGTTTTGCCTTGGGTTTATCCTGTTTGGTACTCTCTGGGTTTCTTGGACTTGGGTGATTATTTCCTTCCCCATTTTAGGGAAGTTTTCCACTATTACCTCCTCAAGTATTTTCTCATGGTCTTTCTTTTTGTCTTCTTCTTCTGGAACCCCTATGATTCGAATGTTGTAGCGTTTAATATTGTCCTGGAGGTCTCTGAGATTGTCCTCATTTCTTTTAATTCGTTTTTCTTTTATCCTCTCTGATTCATTTATTTCTACCATTCTATCTTCTAATTCACTAATCCTGTCTTCTGCCTCTGTTATTCTACTATTTGTTGCCTCCAGAGTGTTTTTAATTTCACTTATTGCATTATTCATTATATATTGACTCTTTTTTATTTCTTCTAGGTCCTTGTTAAACCTTTCTTGCATCTTCTCAATCCTTGTCTCCAGGCTATTTATCTGTGATTCCATTTTAGTTTCAAGATTTTGGATCAATTTCACTATCATTATTCGGAATTCTTTATCAGGTAGATTCCCTATCTCTTCCTCTTTTGTTTGGTTTGGTGGGCATTTATCCTGTTCCTTTATCTGCTGAGTATTCCTCTGTCTCTTCATCTTGTTTAAATTGCTGAGTTTGGGGTGTCCTTTCTGTATTCTGGCAGTTTGTGGAGTTCTCTTTATTGTGGCGTTTCCTCACTGTGTGTGGGTTTGTACAGGTGGCTTGTCAAGGTTTCCTGGTTAGGGAAGCTTGTGTCGGTGTTCTGGTGGGTGGAGCTGTATTTCTTCTCTCTGGAGTGCAATGAAATGTCCAGTAATGAGTTATGAGATGTCTATAGTTTTGGGGTGACTTTGGGCAGCCTGTATCTTGAAGCTCAGGGCTGTGTTCCTTTGTTGCTGGAGAATTTGCTTGGTATGTCTTGCCCTGGAACTTATTGGCCCTTGTGTGGTACTTGGTTTCAGTGTCGGTATGGAGGCATTTGATGAGCTCCTGTCAATGAATGTTTCCTTGGAGTCAGGAGTTCCCTGGAGTCAGGGTTTGGACTTAAGTCTCCTGCTTCCGATTATCGGTCTTATTTTTACAGTAGTTTCAAAACTTCTCCTTCTATACAGCACCATTGATAAAACATCTACATTAAGATGCTAAGTTTCTCTACAGTGAGGGTCACTCAGAGAGGTTCACAGGGTTACATGGAGAAGAGAAGAGGGAGGAGGGAGTTAGAGGTGACCCAAATGAGATGAGGTGAATCAATAGTGGAGAGAGTGGGCTAGCCAGTAGTCACTTCCTTATGTGCACTCCACAACTGGACCACTCAGAGATGTTCACGGGGTTATACAGAGAAGAGAAGAAGGAGGAAGGTAACAGAGGTGGCCAGAAGGATAAAAGGGGGGAATGAAAAGGAGGGAGACAGATCCAGCCAGTAATCAGTTCCCTAAGTGTTCTCCACCGTCTGGAACACACAGAAATTCACAGAGTTGGGTAGAGTAGAGAGGGGTTATGGGAGGAGACACAGGCGACCTGGTGGAGAAAAAGGAGGGTCCAAAGGGAGAGAGAGCAGTCAAGCCAGTAATCTCACTCCCTAGTGAAAAATGGGTCCTGAAGATTGGGTCCTTAAAGGTACAAAATTGGTAACAAATACATAAAAGCAAAAATTAAAAATCTAGAGTAGAGTTTGAATTTCAAAAATATGATGTTAAAGAAAAGTAGAAGGAAAAGAAAGAGAGAAAGAACGAACAAACAAAAACAAACAAGGTCGCGAAAATTATAAAGAAAGTACAGGTACAAAATTGATAACTAATACCAGAAAGCGAAAATTAAAAATCTAGAGTAGAGTTTGGAATTTCAAAAATACGATGTTAAAGAAAAGAAGAAGGAAAAGAAAGAGAGAAAAAATGAACAAACAAAAACAAACAAGGTCACGAAAATTGTAAAGAAAGTACAGGTACAAAATTGATAACTAATACCAGAAAGCAAAAATTAAAAATCTAGAGTAGAGTTTGGAATTTCAAAAATACAATGTTAAAAAAAAAAAAAAGAAGAAGAAGAAGAAAAATAAAGAGAGAAAACAAACAAACAAATACGAACAATGTCACAAAAATTATAAAGAAAATACAGGTACAAAATTGATATCAAATACCAAAAAGCATAAATTAAAAATCTAGAGTAAAGTTTGGAATTTCAGATATACAATGTTATATAAAAGAAGAAGAGAAAGAAACAGAGAAGAAGAAAAAAAAAAAAGTCACAGAAATTATATAAAAAAAAACTATAGGTACAAAATTGATAACATATACCAAAAAGCGAAAATTAAAAATCTAGAGTAGAGTTTGGAATTTCAAAAATACAATGTTAAAGAAAAGAAGAAAAAAACAACAACAAAAAAAACAAGGTCAAAAAATTATAAAATATATATATATGAAGTTTGCTGAAGAAGAAAAAAATAGGGTCTTTTTTTTTTTTTTTTTTTTGCAAAGTAATAGGTTATAAAGTGAAAATTAAAGGAACAATAGAGGACTTAAATTTTTTTTTTTAATTAAAAAAAAAAGAAAGAATGATCGTAAAAATAATAAAAATATATCTAGGACTTTTTTGTTTTTTTTTTTTTTGTGGGTGTTGTGGGTTCAGTTCATTTTTGGCTAGTTCCTGGGTCAGATTTATATTTCTCAAGATCTATAGGCCCCTTCCTATGTAGTCCGTAGTAACCACAGGGTTTTGATCTATTGCCTGTAGCTTCCAAGGCGTTTCCCTCTGTTATATCTTCTTCTGTTTGCTAGTCTCTTCAGTATCTGGTTTCCGCCCTGACTCAAGGGCACGGTGGAGGACACTTTTTTTTTTTTTTTTAGGCTTACTTGTTCAGTCGCGCTGTGGGGAGGGAGGGAGGGATGCTGCAAACAAATAACACTGGCGTGGGCTCGCAGTGCCTCAGCCACCCTGGGTCTGCCCCGCTCACGGCGCGTGTAGCCTCCCTGTCCACACTGCTCGGACTCTAGGTTTGTTCCGCCGGGAACAATCCGAGGCTGGCCCTGGGCTGCATGCACCTCCCAGGTCCAAGCCGCTCAGGTTCAGGCGCTCGGGTAGTCCTCAGAGGCGCAGACTCAGTTGGGCCTGCGTTTTGTGCTCTTCCCAGGTCCGAGCGCCAATTTGCTCTTCCAGGTGAGCGCCAATGCTGCGACTTATCGCCTCCCCGCCACTCGGTTATCTGGATGTAAAACCGGCGCACCTTCTCAGGCAGATGTTGACCGTCCAGACCCCCAAGAAGTTTAGTTAGCAAAGAAGCCTGCTTACAATTTTATAGATAATGTCTCTCTGGGCTGCGATTGCC
>NW_020867189.1:0-29287 GCF_003369695.1 Bos indicus x Bos taurus | reverse complement strand
TTTTCTTCCTCAGAGAACAGAGCTTGTTTAGCAAACACCTTAATGTGTCATTTGGGTTGTTTGGCCAGAGGTTTGGTGGGCAATGAAATGGATTATGTTATTTTTAAAAAAAAGAAGGAAAATTTGATGTTTCCTCCAACTTTCTGGTGATAGAAGAAAGAGTGAGTATATTTGAGAGAAAATAATTATGACAATAAATAAATGTCTGAGACTATGCAGATATAAGTTAATAGCTCTCAACCTTGTCAGAATCAACACTGTATTTTTATTTGTTCTATTATAAATATTTTAATACATTATACTGAGATACAATTTAACTAAGTGGAAATAATTTAAGCATACAGTTTAAATGAGTTTTTATAAATGTGTGTATATCTCCAAGCTGGTAAAGAATCATCCTGCAATTCTGGAGATCCAGGTTTGATTCCTGGGTCAGGAAGATCCCCTGGAGAAGAGATAAGCTACTCACTCCAGTATCCATGGGCTTCCCTGGTGGCTCAGATGGTAGAATATCCACCTGTAATGTGGGAGACCTGGATTTGTTCCCTGGGTTGGGAAGATCCCCTGGAGGAGGGCATGGCAACCCACTCCAGTATTCTTGCCTGGAGAATCCCCATGGACAGAGGAGCCTGATCAGCTACAGTTTATGGGGTCACAAAGAGTTGGACTTGACTGACCGACTAAGCACAACACAGCATATCTCCAAGCTCCACAAAAATCAAAATATAGAACAATTAGTCTTGTCTGATTCTTGGCAAACCCATGGACTGTAGCCTGCCAGGATTCTCTGTCCACGCAATTCCCTGTGCAAGATATTGGAGTAGGTAGTCATTCCCTTCTGCAAGGATAGAACATTAGCAGAACCTGGAAAAGTAGGCTTGTATTTCACTGCAGTAAATCCTGATATGACTTTTAGCATACTACCTTTGATCTATTTTTTTCACAACAATAATTTTATCTTTTATTGAATTTTACATAAATGCAATCCCACAGTGTGTTCTTTAAATATAACCTTTTTTAGTTAGTATGTTTTGAAATTCATCCATGTTGTTACACCAACACCAATATTTAATTGCAAATATTTTATAAGGCTCCATTTCTACAGTAAAATAAGAACCATAGATTAATCCTTTATTTCAGTAATTTGTGTAAATACATATGTAATGTAAATGCACAGACATGTCCAGTATCATGAAATAGCCAGATGATTTTTGCCTATGATAGAAATGACAAACTGACCCTTTTATCATTATAACTCTCTTTTTATTCCCTCATGATAAATCACTGCAGATGGTGACTGCAGCCATGAAATAAAAGACACTTACTCCTTGGAAGAAAAGTTATAACCAACTTAGAAAGCACTAGCGCTGGTATAAACACTCGACTCCCTGGTGTCTGTTTTACTCTGTATAAGAGCCATATGTTATATACTGTAACACAAAGGAGCTTCTTGTCCCTTGGGTCTTTAATTAAAGAAATTTTCAACTGACTTTAAAAAAAAAAAATGCAGAGACATTATTTGTCAACAAAGGTCCATCTAGTCAAGGCTATGGTTTTTCCATGGTCATGTATGGATGTGAGAATTGGACTATAAAAAAGCTGAGCATCGAAGAATTGATGCTTTTGAACCGTGGTGTTGGAGAAGACTCTTGAGAGTCCCTTGGACTGCAAGGAGATCCATCCGTCCATCCTAAGATCAGCACTGTGTGTTATTGGAAGGACTGATGTTGAAGCTGAAACTCCAATGTTTTGGCCACCTGATGTGAAAAACTGACTCACTGGAAAAGACCCTGATGCTGGGGGGCAGGAGGAGAAGGGAACGACAGAGGGTGAGATGGTTTGATGGCATCACTGACTCAATGGACAAGGGTTTGGGTGAACTCCGGGAGTTTCTGATGGACAGGGAGGCCTGGCATACTGCGGTTCATGGGGTCACAAAGAGTCGGACACAACTGAGCAACTGAACTGAACTGATATTATTTGTTTTAAAATCTAGGTTTTTTTTTTTTTTTAATTAACTGTAGTTATTTCAGTTTTATTTTGATTAAATTTAGATGGTGACTGCAGCCATGAAATTAAAAGACGCTTACTCCTTGGAAGGAAAGTTATGACCAACCTAGAGAGCATATTCAAAAGCAGAGACATTACTTTGCCAACAAAGGTCCATCTAGTCAAGGCTATGGTTTTTCCCGTGGTCATGTATGGATGTGAGAGTTGGACTGTGAAGAAGGCTGAGCACCGAAGCATTGAGGCTTTTGAACTGTGGTGTTGGAGAAGACTCTTGAGAGTCCCTTGGACTGCAAGGAGATCCAACCAGTCCATTCTGAAGGAGATCAGCCCTGGGATTTCTTTGGAAGGAATGATGCTAAGCTGAAACTCCAGTACTTTGGCCACCTCATGCAAAGAGTTGACTCTTTGGAAAAGACTCTGATGCTGGGATGGATTGGGGGCAGGAGGAGAAGTGGACGACAGAGGATGAGATGGCTGGATGGCATCACTTACTCAATGGACATGAGTCTGAGTGAACTCCGGGAGTTGGTGATGAACAGGGATGCCTGGCATCGTGTGGTTCATGGGGTCGCAAAGAGTCGGACATGACTGAGTGACTGAACTGAACTGAACTGAACATTTGTTTTTATCATTTTATTTTAACTCAGTTCAGTTCAGTTCAGTTCAGTTGCTCAGTCTTGCTGACTCTTTGCAACCCCATGGACTGCAGAACGTCAGGCCTCCCTGTACATCACCAACTCCCAGAATTTACCGCAACTCATGTCCATTTACTCCGTGATGCCATCCAACCATCTCCTCCTGCCTTCAATCTTTATAGCATCAGGGTCTTTTCCAATGAGTCAGTTCTTCACATCAGGCGGCCAAAGTATTGGAGTTTTAGCTTCAGCATTAGTCCTTCCAATGAATATTAAGGATAGATTTCCTTTTGGATTGACGGGTTGAATCTCCATGCAGTCCAAGAGACTCTCATGAGTTTTCTCCATCACCACAGTTCAAAAGCATCAATTCTTCAGTGCTCAGCTTTCCACTTCCATACATGACTACTGGGAAAAACCATAGCTTTAACTAGACGGACCTTTGTTGGCAAAGCAATGTCTCTGCTTTTCAATATGCTGTCCAGGTTGGTCATAACTTTTCTTCCAAGGAGTAAGCGTCTTTTAATTTCATGGCTGCAATCACCATGTGCAGTGATTTTGGAGCTCCCCAAAATAAAGTCTGTCACTGTTTCCACTGTTTCTCCATCTATTTCCCATGAAATAATGGACCAGATGCCATGCTCTTTGTTTTCTGAATGCTGAGTTTTTAAGCCAACTTTTTCTCTCTCCTCTTTCACTTTCATCAAGAAGCTCTTTAGTTCCTCTTCACTTTCTGCCATAAGGGTGGTGTCATCTGCATATCTGAGGTTATTGATATTTCTCCCAACAATCTTGATTCCAGTTTATGCTTCTTCCAGCCCAGCATTTCTCATGATGTACTCTGCACATAAGTTAAATAAGCAGGGTGACAATATACCATCTTGATGTATTCCTTTTCCTATTTGGAACCAGTCTGTTGTTCTATGTCCAGTTCTAACTGTTGCTTCCTGACCTGCATACAGATTTCTCAAGAACTTCCCTTTATATTTAAGATGTGTTTCTTGTAGGCAACTTATAGTTGGGTATTGCATTTTTATCCAATCTGACTTTTAATTGGGCTGTTTAAACTAGTTATATTTAGTGTGATTTTACATATATACATATTATTTATATATATATATATATATGTTATTTATATATAAATAATTCTATGTATTTATTTTTTGCTGTGCTGTGTTCATTTTTGTGTGGGCTTTTCTCCAGTTGCAGTGAGTGTGGATACTCTCTAGCTGTGGTGTGCAGTGCAGTCGCTTCTCTTGTTGTGGAGCATGGGCTCTAGGACACGAGCTTCAGTAATTGTGGCACTTGGACTCAGTAGTTGCAGTTCCTGGGTTCCAGAGCACAGGCTCAATATTTGTGGCACATGGGCTTAGTTGCACCATAGGATGTGGTGTCTTCCTGAACCAGGGACTGAACCCAGGTCCCCTACATTGGCAGGTGGATTTTTTACCCCTGAGCCACTAGGGAAGCCATAATGTGATTATTGATCTAGTTTTTATCTTAGTATTAGTTTTCTTTTTGCCCCTTCTGTTTTTGTCCCCCTTTCTATTTCTGCCTTTTGTATTTTTTTCAATGATCCCAATTAATCTCTACTTTGGGCTATAAAAAATTCTTTTTTGGGTTTTTGCTCTCAGTATACCTACTAACATCTCATTTTAAGTATATATTTATTTTTGTTTAACTTCCTGGATCTGAAATTATAGTTCTTATAAAATTTGGAAAATTGTAGGGCATTATTTCTTCAATGAATGTTTTATTGTCTCCTGTTATATCTTTTCATGATGCCAAAGTACTCATTGTTGGGGACCCCAGAAAGTACACACATACTTGTATCAAGCCAACTGAAATTGCCTTACAGCTCACTAATAATCTTCATTGTTAACTTTTTCTCTGTGTGATAATTTAGATAGTCCCTATTGCTATTTCATAAGTTCACTATTTTTCTTCTGAAATTTCCTATCTTACTTTAATTGTATTCCTATGTGACTTAAATTTAATATTTAAGTGTATTTTCTTCTCAGTCATTAAAGTTTTCATCTCTAGAAATTTTATTTTGACTCAATTTATTTTTCAGTTTCTACTTTGCTTTTTAACATATTAAATATAGTTGTAATAACTTTCAATATCCTTATCTGCTAAATATAACATCTGTGTTAGTTCTTTTTTTTTTAATTTTATTTTATTTTTAAACTTTACATATGTATACCTGTGATGGATTCATTTTGATATTTGTGTTAGTTCTTGATCAAGGTTGATTGAGTGATTATTTTCCTCTAGTTTGATTTTGCTGCTTCTTCCCATTCCTAATTATCTTTGATTAGGCTGTGAACTCTACCTAGTTGGACATTAGAGCACTAGATATTATTATATCCCTATAAATATTTTGGACTTTTCTCTAGGACATAGTTTTTTTTAATTTGAAGTCAGTGTGATCCTTTCATGTCCTGCTTTTAAGATGTACTTGGCAAAAGTCAATCAGTGTTTAATCTTGACCTAATTATTTCCTACTACTGAGGCAAGACTTTCCTGTGTATTCTACCCAATGATCAATGGATTATGGAAGCTTTCCATCTGGCTGGGGAAAATAAGCATGCACCAAGTGTTTATGCCAATTATGTTTCTTCTAATCTTTTTGTAGGTTTTCTTTTTTTGACATCAACTAGTTTTCTTATATGCATGCACTAATAATCCTTGGCTGAATATTTGAGAAGGGCCCTCTGCAGATCACTGGCATTCTGTTTGTGAGCTTTCACCTCTCAAGTACTCTGTCCACTAACCTCTAATTACTCCCTCTTCACAAATAGAATACTCAGCTCTGTCTTCTAAAGTCAGGGGTCTGCTTAGATTTGCATGGATTCATTTCCCTATGCTTCAGCCTGGAATATGTCTCAAATAGTAAGCTGAAATAATCATAGGGCTTACCTTGTTTCCTGTCTCTCTGGGGTGTCTCTCCTTTGTTTCTCAGTGTTCAGTATCTCAAAACTTGCTATTTGATAAATTTGGTTTAGTTTTTCTGGTTGTTTTAGATAGGAGAGAAATTCTAGCACAGCTTAATTCATTTTAGCTGGAAGCAGAATTCAGGTTTTTTGGGGTTTTGGTTTTAATAATAGTTATTATTGGGCATAGTGTTATGGGTTGACAGTTTCTCTCAGTATTTAAAACATATTTCTTTTTCATCTTTTGACATTGTATTGTTTCTTGAAGAAATAGCACTGGTTATTTTTTAACCATGCAGATATACTGTAATTTGTCTAAATATGTTTGAGTTTATAATTGTTCTTGATTTTGTAAAAGCTCTTGATTTTATAATTTGGCATCATTTGTGTTTTTGAAAACTCTGAACCATTAACTTTTAAAATATTGTTTCTTTCTCATTTTCTCTCTCTTGTTTTTGAGGACACAGAATACAGTATGTTATATCATGAACTGTATTTCCTTCATCTCTCTCACTGTTCTCTGATGCTTAAACTTTTTAAGTCTTTATGGCAGAAAGTAAAGAGGAACTAAAAAGCCTCTTGATGAAAGTGAAAGTGGAGAGTGAAAAAGTTGGCTTAAAGCTCAACATTCAGAAAATGAAGATCATGGCTTCCAGTCCCACCACTGCATGGGAAATAGATGGGGAAACAGTGGAAACAGTGTCAGACTTTATTTTTCGGGGCTCCAAAATCACTGCAGATGGTGACTGCAGCCATGAAATTAAAAGATGCTTACTCCTTGGAAGAAAAGTTTGTGACCAACCTAGATAGCATATTGAAAAGCAGACACATTACTTTGCCAATAAACGTTCATCTAGTCAAGGCTATGGTTTTTCCTGTGGTCATGTATAGATGTGAAAGTTGGACTGTGAAGAAAGCTGAGCACCGAAGAATTGATGCTTTTGAACTGTGGTGTTGGAGAAGACTCTTGAGAGTCCCTTGGACTGCAAGGAGATCCAAACAGTCCATTCTGAAAGAAATCAGCCCTGGGATTTCTTTGGAGGGAATGATGCTGAAGCTGAAACTCCAGTACTTTGGCCACCTCATGCAAAGAGTTGACTCATTGGAAAAGACTCTGATGCTGGGAGGAATTGGGGGCAGAAGCAGAAGGGGACGACAGAGGATGAGATGACTGGATGGCATCACTGACTCGATGGACGTGAGTCTCAGTGAACTCCGGGAGTTGGTGATGGACAGGGAGGCCTGGTGTGCTGCGATTCATGGGGTCGCAAAGAGTCTGACACGACTGAGCGACTGAACTGAACTGAACTGACTGATGCTTGCTTTGCATATTTATCTATTTTACAGTTTTCATATTATCTTTTCCATTGTGTCTAATCTGTGTTAAACCCATCTATTAATGAATAAATTTACCTATACATTTTTCAAATCTAAAATTTTTATTAAATATTAAGATAGTTGCCATTTGACTGTGGGAATACTGTATTTTAGAATCCACATTCAATAACTCTATCTTCTGCTTATTCTACCTCCTGGTATCAATTAAATCTTGTCTCTTTGTATATCCACTTTTTTTGGATAGTGTGCTGACTGTCTTACAGAGGTAAATGGAAGTCTGGGATATTGCTATCTTTTCTAGGATATATTATGTGTTTGGGTTACTTGCAAACCATGGTCACCTTTATCCCATCAGGACTTAAAATATTTTGAAGCTAGGCATCAGTCCTTCTGATGTATTACTTGTGAACTGATACAAATCTGCCTTTTTAAGTCTCAAATCCTTTACTGTATGAAAAAGTGAAAGTGTTAGTCGATCAGTCATGTCTGACTCCTTGAGACCCCATGGACTATAGCCCACCAGGCTCCTCTGTCCATTGAATTTTCCAGGCAATAATACTGGAGTGGGTAGCCATTCCCTTCTCCAGCGGATTTCCCAACCCAGGGATCAGAACACAGGTCTCCTGCATTGTCTTTACCATCTAGGCTGCCAGGAAAACTCAAGTACTCATGAATGATGTTCTTGGCCACACAGTTTCACATCTCTCTACTTTGGCATCTACCGTTCCATTTACCTGAAATATCATCCCCCACTTTTAGAAACATCATACTCAATTTTCACAATTTCAGATTAAATGTCACCTACTCTGTAATACCTTCCCTCACACCATGGCCTGAGCAAATAACTTAGTTCTCTAGGTTCTCATAGCTTTTTTAGCAAAATTGATTGACTCATACTTTCACATTCTATTATTAGGTATCTCTTATACCTTTATAATATGAGCTGTTTGAAGAAATAACTAGGTCAAAGTTCTGACTGTAATAGAGGACCAAAACCTCAAAATCTTTATGTCCCCAAAGTGCAACACATTAGCTGAAATATAGGAGCTTGCCTAATAATGGTGGCTGAATTGTGGTCCCTTGGTTTCATTGCTGTATTCTTTAGTACATTTTACAAGCTGAAGCATTCTCTGGAAATGTGCTTCTGTGATCTCTGACCAAATCTAACTGGAACACTTCTGTATTAAAGGACTGTGAATCTCTAGGCAGTGATTTCAGCATGCTTCCACTCTTATGCCAAATCTAAACCATATGTTGTCAAAGCATTGCCCTAGGGTTAAAATCAGATCCTGAAAAATTAAGTGTTTCCATGAATTTAGGCTAATTCCCAGTAGTTATTCTTGTTCCAGTTCCTGCTTTCAAATGATTAAAAAAGATACACCAAAGTAGGTTAAAATGTCTGTTTTCATATACATGTTGAAAAAAATCCTTTTTAGTGGGAACATATGTACTTAAAACTTGAGTTCAGATTTAATTGGTTCTTTAAGAAGTTAAAATGTATCTAAGAAGTTAAGTGGGTGGTGGGAGAGCTTGATTAAAAGAAGAAATATGAATAGAAAAAAATCAGACCAATCCACTTGGGTCAGGAACCAAACCAACTTATGAGAGGAAATGTGAAAAGTCAAATAGAGACTGGTGTCTAGAATAAATGATAGCTAACACTAAGCAGTGTGCTTTTGAAGATGCCAATACTGCCTAGCATGAGAAGGCATATCTTCCAGGTGGACACAGGCAAAACATGGAGAAACTGCAATCACTCTAGTCACTCAGGGGAGTAAAAAATGCCAAAGAGAAATATCAGCAGATGAATGTTCATTATTTGTTCCTGGAAAAATCCAACGAGAAAAATTTGGAAATTAAAATTTGGTATAAATTTGATTCCTCAAATTTAACTTTATCATCCATCCCACCCTAGATATGTATTAGTATTAGTGTACACAGATACACATACCATTTCAGTGATTGCCCAGGACTCTCAGAAATTAAAATAAGTAAATAAATAAATAAACAAAAACACAATAATACTAAAATTTAAATATCTCAACAGGACCTCCAACGGCCTGCATGACATAAAATTGTCAGTTTCTTCAACCCCATCTCAATATATGCTCCCATAGATTGCTCATTGCAGTCACAATGGCTTTCATACAAATTCATAGTCTCTTCCTACTCCCTCTTTCATTTACTTTATAAACTGCAAATTGTATTACAGACCTCATCTAAAGCTTCCTAACAGAACTTTCCCTGAAATCACTAAGTCATCTGCCTATGATAGACTGATAATATTATTCTAATTTCTTTGTAATATTATCATGAGCTTCCCTGGTGGCTCAGACAGTTGGGTTTGATCCCTAGATTGGGAAGATGCCCTGGAGAAGAGAATGGCTACCCATTCCAGTATCTTTGTCTGCAGGATTCCCTGGAGAGAGGAGCCTGGCAGGCAACATACAGTTCATGGGGTCTCAAAGAGTTGGACACAACTGAGTGACTAACACTTTCACTTTCAACACTTAATTATATCACTAGCTGAACTAGATGATAAACTCCATCAGTAGACAGACACCGTATCTTTCTTTTTGCTTACCATGGTCTTCTTAGAACCTAGTATAATGCACAGCACATCTGGGTTCAGTATAGAAAGAACTCAAGGAAAGAGAATATTTAGTGAAAGACATTAAAACAGATACAAGTTTAATATCCCTGATATACTAGAAAAGGGGTACTTGGATACAACAAAACTAGCAGAAAGATGGCCTATATAAGGCTTTCCAAAGTTTGAAAAAAATTACTGAGACAGTGATAAAATTGCAGCCTGCAGCAAGTGGTACCTTTTGCATTTAATTACAATAATGTAGCAATAATAATAAAGAAGTCAAGGTTTACTCAAATTTAACATGTGCCAGGAACTTGTCTATACATGGTAACTCCTTATATAAAAGAATTATTATTATCTCTATTTCGATGTAATAATATTGAAGAACGCAGAGTTTCTTGTCTGGAAACATACCTGAGTTACACTTAAGACAAAGCTGTGCTTAAGTATGAACCCAGGTATTAGTATATAGCATACATTCTTTGGGCTTCCCAGGTGGGTTAGTGGTAAAGAACCCAGCTGCCAATGCAAGAGATGTAAGAGATTCAGGTTCAGTCTCCATTTCGGGAAGATCCCCTGGAGAAGGAAATGGCAACACACTCGTTTCTTGCCTGAAGGATCCCATAGACAGAGGAGCCTGGCAGGCTACAGTTCATAGGATCACAAAGAGTCAGACACCACTGGAGCGACTTAGGACTAGCACTAGCACATATATTCACTTGGAATTATATTATATTTTCATGAAGATCCACCCACACTATATAAATGCACAGACATAAATTTTGGTGAATGACTGCCCAAGCACAGTCAATCTTTTGAGGCACCCATGGCTAATACAACATAACAACAGTATAACAGTACAGCATGAGAATCTATTGTAAATGCTAATGAACATATTTGTATTTTCTACTAGAATTTCTTTTCCTTAATATCTGGGATTATATATTATTCAACTTTACATTATAAAGGCCATATTATACTTCATGTAAAGTATATGCTTAATAATGATGGTTTAGAAAATATTTGAGCACATTCAAATTCAGAGTTTTTAAATAAGATTTCTTCACTTTCAAAGTCATTTGAGATTACTTCACTTAGGGGAAAGAACAGTGTGTATGTGTCTGTGTTTGTACAGGAGCAAAAGTCATCAACTATTATCCCTAAACATGATCATTCTTTGACATTGCCTTTCTTTGGGATTAGAATGAAAACTAAACTTTTCCAGTCCTGTGGCCACTGCTGAGTTTTCCATATTTGTTGGCATATTTAGTGCAGCACTTTCACAGCATTATCTTTCAGGATTTGAAAAAGCTCAACTGGAATTCCATCACCTCCCCTAGCTTTGTTCGTAGTGATGCTTTCTAAGGCCCACTTGTCTTCACATTCCAGGATGTCTGCCTCTAGGTGAGTGATCACACCATCGTGATTATCTGGGTCATGAAGATCTTTTTTGTACAGTTCTTCTGTGTATTTTTGCCACTTCTTCTTAATATTTTATTCTTCTGTTAGGTGCCTACCATTTCTGTCCTTTATTGAGCCCATCTTTGCATGAAATGTTCCCTTGGTATCTCTAATTTTCTTGAAGATATCTCTAATCTTTCCCATTCTATTGTTTTCCTCTATTTCTTTGCATTGATTGCTGAGGAAGGCTTTCTTATCTCTCCTTGCTATTTTTTGGAACTCTGCATTCAAATGGGTATATCTTTCCTTTTCTCCTTTGCTTTTCGCTTCCCATCTTTTCACAGCTATTTGTAAGGCCTCCTCAGACAGCCATTTTGCTTTTTTGCCTTTCTTTTTCTTGGGATGGTCTTGATTCCTGTCTCCTGTACAATGTCATGAACCTCCATCCATACTTTATCGGCACTCTGTCTATCAAATCTAGCCTCTTAAATCTATTTCTCACTTCTGCTGTATAGTCATAAGGGATTCACGTCTTACCTGAATGGTCTAGTGGTTTTCTCCACTTTCTTAAATTTTACTCTGAATTTGGCAATAAGGAGTTCATGATCTGAGCCACAGTCAGCTCCCAGTCTTATTTTTACTGACTGTAAAGAGCTTCTCCATCATTGGCTGCAAAGAATAGACTCAATCTGATTTCAGTGTCGACCATCTAGTGATGTCCAAGTGTAGAGTCTTCTCTTGTATTGTTGGAAGAGGGTGTTTGCTATGACCAGTGTGTTCTCTTGGCAGGACTCTATTAGCTTTTGCCCTGTTTCGTTCTGTACTTCAAGGCCAAATTTGCCAGGTGTTTCTTGACTTCTTATTTTTGTATTCCAGTCCCCTAAAATGAAAAGGACATCTTTTTGGGGTGTTAGTTCTCGAAGGTCTTGTAGATCTTCATAGAACTGTTCAACTTCAGCTTCTTTGGCTTTACTGGAAAAGACCAGTTTTCAGAGAAAGGCAATGCCAAAGAATTCTCAAACTACTGCACAGTTGCACTCATCTCACATGCTAGTAAAGTAATGCTCAACATTCTGCAAGCCAGGCTTCAGCAATACGTGAAGCATGAACTTCCAGATTTTCAAGCTGGTTTTAGAAAAGGTAGAGGAATGAGAGATCAAATTGCCAACATCTGATGGATCATCAAAAAAGCAAGAGTTCCAGAAAAACATTTATTTCTGCTTTATTGACTAAGCCAAAGCCTTTGATTGTGTGGATCACAATAAATTGTGGAAAATTCTGAAAGAGATGGGCATACCAGACCATCTGACCTGCCTCTTCAGAAACCTGTATGCAGGTCAGGAAGCAACAGTTAGAACTGGACATGGAACAACAGACTGGTTCCAAATAGGAAAAGGAATACATCAAGATGGTATATTGTCACCCTGCTTATTTACCTTATGTGCAGAGTACATCATCTGAAATGCTGGGCTGGAGGAAGCACATTCTGAGATCAAGATTGCTGGGAGAAATATCAAATACCTCAGATATGCAGATGACACCACCCTTATGCCAGAAAGTGAAGAAGAACTAAAGAGCCTTTTGATGAAAGTCAAAAAGGAGAGTGAAAAAGTTGGCTCAAAGCTCAACATTCAGAAACCTAAGATCATGGCATCTGGTCCCATTACTTCATGGCAGATAGATGTTGAAATAGTGGGAAACAGTGACTGACTTTATTTTTCTGGGCTCCAAAATCACTGCAGATGGCAATTGCAGCAATGAAATTAAAAGACACTTACTCCTTGAAAGGAAAATTATGACCAACCTTGGCAGCATATTAAAAAGCAGAGACATTATTTGCCAACAAAGGTCTATCTAGTCAAAGCTTTGGTTTTTCCAGTGGTCATGTATGGATGCGAGATTTGGACTCTAAAGAAAGCTGAGCGCCGAAGCATTGATGCTTTTGAACTGTGGTGTTGGAGAAGACTCTTGAGAGTCCCTTGGACTGCAAGGAGATCCAACCAGTCCATTCTAAAGGAGATCAGTCCTGGGTGTTCATGGGAAGGAATGATGTTGAAGCTGAAACTCCAATACTTTGGTCACCTGATGCGAAGAGCTGACTCATTGGAAAAGACCCTGATGCTGGGAAAGATTGAGGACAGGAGGAGAAGGGGACAACAGAGGATGAGATGGTTGGATGGCATCATTGATTCGATGCACATGGGTTTGGGTGGACTCTGGGAGTTGGTGATGGACAGGGAGGCCTGGCGTACTGCGGTTCATGGGGTTGCAAAGAGTCGGACAAGACTGAGCAACTGAACTGAACTGAACTGAAACATGATCATTATATTTTAAATATTCATGCAATAAGTATGCCATGTATTTGTTCACTTAAAACACTATGATAACTTCATTCAGAAGAAGAAGAGAACCTACCTGACCATGTTCCTTCTTCTGAGTTCCACTTAGCAAATTAACACCCAAAACATGAATCCACAAAAAGGAAATTAGTAGATATTGAACAGCAGCAAGGATATTAACAATGAAATATATATTAAATCATCTCAAAGGTAATAATGAACAATAATATTGGAAACCCTATGTTTCTTGTGTTTTGAAAAGAGACAACTGCAATTTAATTTTTGAATATCAGAAAATGTAGGATCATCTCCAGCAGCTGAGATAGCTAATTAAAACTGTTTCACCTGTTTTTTTCATGCCCATGATTTCTAGTTGAAGCCTATTGAATAAAGAGAAAACTAACACAAATTTATCATTTTGCATTTTATTTGTTAAATGAGTATCTCAGTGCACTTAAATTTTTTGCATATATACAAATTATTCTTTCCTTCTTTTATACTAGATATAGCATCAACTATTTGATATTGAAAAGAATTCCAGACGATTGATATTTATTGTCAATATTTTTCTAGAGATTTGGTACTGTAAATAATATGTGTAATAGATTTGAAGATCCATATTGTGGAGAAAGCACACTTCCATTTATCCACACATAAATAATCTCATATTATTCTGTAAGAGTCACTGAGATCAGTTATCTGGAATGAGAAACATAAGGAATACAGCTTCAGAAATTACTCAAATTTCAATCTGTAAAATTAAAAATGAGGGGGGGCATATGCTGAATTAATTCTCTAACATTTTCCTGTGACAGTAGGAAAAAATTCTGAGGATATTACAGAGTCAGAGGACCTGGGTCATCTGGTAGAGGAATGTGAAAAAAAATAAGTGTGCAAAACAGAAATTCAGATCCACCCCATATTGTGAAATAAGAAGATGAATTACTTTTGAATAGATACCATAATAAAGTAAGTCCCTTATTGTAGGTTACTGTCCAGAACCTTTGTTTCATGGGTTTTATCCACTAGAGTCTTTTATTAGATGTGTCTTTTGCAAATTTAAATGAAGTACATCTTATCAGTTTTCCTTTTATAAATGGTGCTTTAGTATTGTATGAAAAAGTCATTCCCCAAACTGAAGTTACTATTTTCTCCAGTGTTGCCCTCTAGAAATTTTACAGTTTGCTTTTACACTTGCGTCTGAAATTCAAATTGATTTGCTTTTGGTGAAAGCTATAAGGTCTATGTCTAGATTTATTTAATTATATGAGCAGTTCAGGTTCCATCACCAAGTAAAAGGACACACATTATATCACCAGTTATGGCATTATAGTTGTATCATCATATCATTTAGCTTGGGAAAAGTTTGAAACTGGCTCATGACTGACTTAGTAAAAACATGTAATAAGGCTTAGATTATCTAGCAGAATTATCTATTCAAATGTCATCTTAACTGATTCTGAATATTTCTTTCCCATTGTGGGACGTTACTATCTATTTAATGATAAGAAACATATGCAAGCAGCTCATACAACTCAACAGCAGAAAAACAAACGACCCAATCAAAAAGTGGGGAAAAAATACTAAACAGCTGTTTCTCCAAAGAAGACATACAGATGGCTAACAAACACATGAAAAGATGTTCAAAATCACTCATTATTAGAGACATGAAAATCAAAACTGCAATGAGATATCACCTCACACCAGTCAGAATGGTCATCATCAAAAAGTCTACAAACAATAAATGCTGGAGAGGGTGTGGAGAAAAGGGAACGCTCTTGCACTGTTGGTGGGAATGTAAATTGATACAGCCACTAAGGAAGACGGTATGGAGATTCCTTAAAAAAACTAGGAATAAAACCACCATATGACCCAGCAACATGACTCTTAGACATATACCCTGAGGAAACAAAAATTGAAAAACACACATGTATCCCATTGTTCACTGCAGCACTATTTACAATAGCTAGAACATGGAAGCAACCTAGATGTTCATCGACAGATGAATGGATAAAGAAGTAGTGGTATATATATGCAATGGAATATTACTCAGCCATAAAAAGGAATGCCTTTGAGTCAATTCTAATGAGCAGGATGAACCTAGAACCTATCATGCAGAGTGAGGTAAGTCAGAAAGAGAAAGATAAATATTGTATTCTAACACATATATAAAGAATCTAGAAAAATAGTACTGAAGACTTTATTTACAGGGCAACAGTGGAGAAAAAGACATAGAGAATAGACTTATGGACATGGGGAGAGAGGAGGAAAGGGTGAGATGTATTGAAAGAGTAACATGGAAACACATTACCAAATGTAAAAGATAGCAAACAGAAATTTGTTGTATGGCTCAGGAAACTCAGACAGGGTCTCTGTATCAACTTAGAGGGGTGGGATGGGGAGGCAGATGGGAGGATGGTTCAAAAAGGAGGGAATATATGTATACCTACAGCTGATTCACCTTGAGGTTTGACAGAAAACAACAAAAGTTGATAAGGAAATCATCCTTCAATAAAAAAAATAAATTAATTAAAAAAAGAAATATATACTCACATATATGCCCATGTGTCAAAAAAACAGCTGGCCATCCTATTTTTGATTCTCTATCACACAAAGCACACATAGACATTTAATGGACATAAAAAATGACTACAGTGTGACAACAAATAATCAAAGTAAGATCTAATATTTGAGGTGTTCTGTGTAACATGTTGCATGTCAGTTCAGTTCAGTTCAGTCACTCAGTCCTGTCCGACTCTTTGCGACCCCATGAATCGCAGCACGCCAGGCCTCCCTGTCCATCACCAACTCCTGGAGTTCATGCAAACTCACGTCCACCGAGTCCGTGATGTCATCCAGCCATCTCATTCTTTGGCATCCCCTTGTCCTCCTGCCCCCAATCCCTCCCAGCATCAGAGTCTTTTCCAATGAGTCAACTCTTCGCATGAGGTGGCCAAAGTACCAGAGTTTCATCTTTACAATCAGTCCTTCCAATGAACACCCAGGACTGACCTCCTTTAGAAGAGACTGGTTGGATCTCCTTGCAGTCCAAGAGACTCTCAGGAGTATTCTCCAACACCACAGTTCAAAAGCATCAATTCTTTGGCGCTCGGCTTTCTTCACAGTCCAACTCTCACATCCATACATGACCACTGGAAAAACCATAGCCTTGACTAGATGGATCTTTGTTGGCAAAGTAATGTCTCTGCTTTTTAACATGCTATCTAGGTTGGTCATACCTTTCCTTCCAAGGAGTAAGCGTCTTTTAATTTCATGGCTGCATTCACCATCTGCACTGATTTTGAAGCCCCCAAAAATAAAGTCTGACACTGTTTCCCCATCTATTTCCCATGAAGTGATGGGATCAGATGCCAAGATCTTCGTTTTCTGAATGTTGAGCTTTAAGCCAACTTTTTCACTCTCCACTTTCACTTTCATCAGGAGGCTTTTTAGTTCCTCTTCACTTTCTGCTATAAGGGTGGTGTCATCTGCATATCTGAGGTTTTTAATATTTCTCCTGGCAATCTTGATTCCAGCTTGTGCTTCTTCCAGCCCAACGTTTCTCATGATGTACTCTGCATATAATTTAAATAAGCAGGGTGACAATATACAGCCGTAACGCATTCCTTTTCCTATTTGGAACCAATCTCTTGTTCCATGTCCAGTTCTAACTGTTGCTTCCTGACCTGCATATAGGTTTCTCAAGAGCCAAGTCAGGTGGTCTGGTATTCCCATCTCTTTCAGAATTTTCTGCAGTTTATTGTGATCCACACAGTCAAAGGCTTTGGCATAGTCAATAAAGCAGAAACAGATGTTTTTCTGGAACTCTCTTACTTTTTCAATGATCCAGCAGATGTTGGCAATTTGATCTCTCGTTCCTCTGCCTTTTCTAAAGCCAGCTTGAACATCTGGAAGTTCACAGTTCACATATTGCTGAAGCCTGGCTTGGAGAATTTTGAGTATTACTTTACTAGTGTATGAGATGAGTGCAACTGTGTGGTAGTTTGAACATTCTTTGGCATTGCCTTTCTTTGGGATTGGAATGAAAACTGACCTTTTCCAGTCCTGTGGCTACTGCTGAGTTTTCCAAATTTGCTGGCATATTGAATGCAGCACATTCAAAGCATCATCTTTCAGGATTTGAAATAGCTCAACTGGAATTCCATCACCTCCACTACCTTTGTTCGTAATGATGCTTTCTAAGGCTCACTTGACTTCACATTCCAGCATGTCTGCCTCTAGGTGAGTGATCATACCATCGTGATTATGTTGGTCATGAAGATCTTTTTTGTACAGTTCTTCTCTGTATTCTTGCCACCTCTTCTTAATATCTTCTGCTTCTGTTAGGTCCATACCATTTCTGTCCTTTATCGAGCCCATCTTTGCATGATATTCCCTTGGTATCTCTAATATTCTTGAAGCGATCTCCAGTCTTCCCCATTCTGTTTTTTCCCTCTATTTTTTGCATTGATTGCTGAGGAAGGCTTTCTTATCTCTTCTTGCTATTCTTTGGAACTCTGCATTCAAATGCTTATATCTTTCCTTTTCTCCTTTGCTTTTCACTTCTCTTGTTTTCATACCTATTTGTAAGGCCTCCCCAGACAGTCATTTTGCTTTTTTGCATATCTTTTCCATGGGGATGGTCTTTATTCCTGTCTCCTGTACAATGTCAGGAACCTCAGTCCATAGTTCATCAGGCACTCCATCTATCAGTTCTAGTCCCTTAAATCTATTTCTCACTTCCATTGTATAATCATAAGGGATTTGATTTAGTTTATACCTGAATGGTCTAGTGGTTTTCCCTACTTTCTTCAATTTAACTTTGAATTTGGCAATAAGGAGTTCATGGTCTGAGCCACAGTCAGCTCCTGGTCTTGTTTTCTTTGAGATGCTCCACATCTTTATAATCTTCTTCGAGAGATTCAAAGAGTTCCTTGAGGGAACTGTTGGTTTGTTCTTGATACTGAATTTCCAATTCCAATTTATTTAGAAGTTCATTTACTACAATGATCTCATCTCCTATTTTATTTAAAATGGTCTTCAAGGTAGGTTCTTGCCCACAATTTCTCAATGACAGAGTTCTTTTAATATTGCCGATCTTTTCATTAATATGAGAGCATAATTGTTCCAGATCTGAGGCCATCTTTAAGCCTCTCGTGCGGGTCCGGGAGCAAAGGGCCCACTCGGTGGGGTCGCGAGGCGCCTAGACACCGCCCCCTCCCCCACCCAATCTCGGTCGGAATCTCAAGGAAGAAGGTAGCTTACTTGGCAGCCTTTTTCATGAATGTACTTTGAATATGAAAATTAATGGGGCCTTTTAAATGAAAGTTTTAATTTTTACTAGTTGATATGTATCCCCCAAGTAAGTTGAATTTTTAACCCTACTAAGTTTTATCTGAAATATATTGAAAAATTATCTATAATTTTGCATATAATATAGAGATGTTTTATGTGTACATATATTTAGGTATATAATTCATGGGTATTGAGTGTATTGTGTGTTGTTATTATATATCTGTAAATTATGAACTTTTTTAAAGTTTTATTTTTTTAATTTCCTTTGGCTGTACTAGGTCTTCATTGCTGTGCAAGATTTTCTGTAGTTGTGGTTGAGCGGGAGCTACTCTCTAGTTGCCGTGTGCAGACTTCTCATTTTAGTGGCTTCTCTTATTACAGAGAATGGGCTGTAGGCATGCCAGCTTCAATAGTGTAGCACATGTGCTCAGTAGTTGTGGCACATAGGCTTCATGCTCTGCAGTATGTAGGATCTTCCCAGACCAGGGATCAAACTCATGTCTCCTGCATTGTCAGGTGGGGTCTTTACCATTGAGCCACCAGAGAAGCCCTGAACATGTTTTTATTTAGAATTTTTTTTCCTTAAAAAAGGCTTGGTCTATCCTGATTTTGAAACCAGAAAGTGGGAAAAATAAAGTAAAATAATAATTTAAACCCCACATTCCTTATTAAGCATGGGGATCATTTACAGGTAATGTGATTTTTCTCCTTCTATCACATTGCATTGAACATACATTCTACATAAGTAGTAAGCAAGAAAAGCCATTTTGTAAATGGGATATTATTTAGAATAAGAAATGTAATTTAGAAAAAAAATGCAGACCTGACAATAATTTTGATCTAGGGGTTATAGTCATTAATACAGATTGTGGCAGTAAAATATTTGCCCTGTTCTGTTTCTTAAGAGTTATCATATGCTGATGTTAATTACATTGAAACACTTGCATTTTAAGGATGAGCATCCTTTAAATGCCAAAGAACAAAAGATGTCTTGGTTAGCTGTCAATCCCAGATTGGATTAATTTCACTTTTACACTGCTTTGAAAGCTACGTTTCATGAGCCAACTTTCATATTATGGCTTTTACCCTTTATCTTTTCTTCCCTGAGTTTGAAAATCACATTAAGCAGAGTGGGAATGTAGCCAGCAATGTAGTCGCTCCCTAGTGTCGGACTCTTTGCAATCCCATGAACTGTAGCCTGCCAGTCTCCTCTGTCCATGGGGATTCACCAGGCAAGAATACTGGAGTGGGTTGCCATTCCCTTCTCCAGGAGATCATCCTGACCCGGGGATCAAACACAGGTATCCTACATTGCCGGCAGATATTTTATCATCTGAGCCACCAAGGAAGCCCCGTGGCCAACAAGAGTCCTCCTACATTTTATAATACATTTCTGGTTCTGTACAATCTGTGATTTTGCTGCCTATGTTGGTTATTTTGCAACACATAGTAATTTAGAGATAGATTGTCAAATTCTATGAAAAGTCTTGATCACTTAGGGGAAAACTGAACTATCCATGAACATGATCTCTTTATTCAAAAGAAGTTGCAAAAAAGTTGCAAAATTTTAAAATTATTTTTCTTACATGAACATTACATATTTCACTTAGAACATCATTTTCCAGAAAGATATTGCTACTTGAAAATAATGACAATATTTGTATCCCCATTCAAGTCTGTGTCTACTATTTGTTTTTTTATCTCTTAGTTAAGAGTTAAAATATGATATTCAGATGATGTTTGATAGGATAGTGGATATCTTTTTCTTGTTGCTTGTTATAAGAGGTGCCATTCTAACACTTTATCATCGTAAATGATGCCAGCTAAGGTGTCTTTGTAAATGTAGCTTATCAGGTTTAATAAGTTTTCTTGTCTTAGTTTGTAAGATATTTGCTTCTAATAGTAAAGATGTGTTGATTTTCTTTAACTATTTTAATACAGTGTTTTAGTTAGCACATTATTTTCATCTCAGTCTATGGTGAATTATATTAACAGATTTTTTAATATTAGAGCAGTTCTGTGTTCTTAGAATGAATTTAACTTGATCATAATCTTCAACACTTGATATATTATAGTATTTTGTTTAGGATTATTGAAATTATATCATGTTTTTGTTGTTAGTTGCTTGGTCATGTCCAACTCTTTGCAAAGCTGTGGACTATAGCCCGCCAGTCTCCTCTGTCCAAAGGATTTTCCAGGCAAGAATACTGGAGAGGGCTGCCACTTCCTTCTCCAGGGGATCTTCCTGATCCAGGAATCTCACCTGGGGCTCCAGCTCTGAAGGCTCTTTACTTTCAGAACCACCAGGGAAGCAAGTATGTCGTAGTGGCCTTATATTTAAAACCTGGGTGTGTCTTCCTTCTTTCTGTTTTCCTGGAATTTTGCACAGATCTTGGAATGATACATTTCTTGAAATTTTAATAAAATTCTATTTTAAAAAGTTTGGATGTATTTTTGCTTAAGAGCGAAGCTTTTAATTATTGGTACATTTTTTGAAAAGAACTGAGATCATTCTGATATTAATTTCTTCTCAAGTTCAGTTCAGTTCAGTCACTCAGTCGTATCTGACTCTTTGCGACCCCATGAATCGCAGCACGCCAGGCCTCCCTGTCCATCACTAACTCCCGGAGTTCACTTGAACTCATGTCCATTGAGTCGGTGATGCCATCCAACCATCTCATCCTCCGTCGTCCCCTTCTCCTTCTGCCCCCAATCCCTTCCAGCTGCTACTGCTAAGTCGCTTCAGTCGTGTCCGACTCTGTGCGACCCCATAGATGGTAGCCCACCAGGCTCCCCCATCCCTGGGATTCTCCAGCCAAGAACACTGGAGTGGGTTGTCATTTCCTACTCCAATGCATGAAAGTGAGAAGTGAAAGTGACGTCGCTCAGTCGTGTCCAACTCTTAGCGACCGCATGGACTACAGCCCACCAGGCTCCTCCATCCATGGGATTTTCCAGGCAAGAGTACTGGAGTTGGGTGCCATTGCCTTCTCAGATCTCTCCCAGCATCAGGGTCTTTTCCAATGAATCAACTCTTCACATGAGGTGGCCAAAGTATTGGAGTTTCGGCTTTAGTATCAGTCCTTCCAATGAACACCCAGGACTCTTCTCAAGTAAGTCTAAGTAAATCATAGTTTTTTAGAACTTTTCTATTTCTTTGAAATTTTCAAATGTGTATCCATAACATTCTTGGGATTTTATTCTATTTTTTGAAAATTATATTTCCTTTTTCATTTCTAATCATTTGTATTTAAACCTGTCTTATTTTCTCATTTTTTTAGCATTCTCAAAGAGACAACGGCTGTTTCTGCTGATAATCTATATCAATGTCATCTTTTTCTAGTGTATTAATTTGGGTCTTTTATATTATTTATTTTTCTAATTTTCTTTCATTTATAACGTTGTTTCTTTCCCTTATTTTTAAATGTATCTTTTATAATTTACTTCTAAATTAATAGTTTTTAATGCATGAGATCTGTATGATGCAAATTTAGAAAATCTCTTTCAAAGATAGTTTAATGGAAAACCATTGTAAATATTCTATTTTATTAGTATAGGTTATTTACTGTTTTATTATGGGGTGCAAGGATCCCTATATATCCAGTAAACTAAATGTATTTGATATATTTCATACTTTTATATCTTGTGTGTTAGGTCTATCAATAATTTATTTAATCAGCTGATATTTATTGAGGTCCTTCTTGTATTAAATGATGCTATATGCAGAATGTGTCCTTCCCAAATTCATACACTGAAATCCTATTCTTCAAAGATAAGGTACCAGTTGGGTGGGGGCTTTGGGAGGTGATTAGGTCATGAGTGAGGAGTCGGCACAAATGATATCAAAGCTCTTTTCTTTAAACTTTTTATTTTATAGGAATATAGTCAATTAACAATGTTGTGATAATTTCAGGCAGACAGCAAAGGGGCTCAGCCTTACATATACTGTAGCCATTCTCTCCCAACTCCCCTCCAATCCAGGCTGCCACATAACATTGAGCAGAGTTCCCTGTGCTATACAGTAGGTCCTTGATTATTCATTTTAATTATAGCAGTGTGCGCATGTTGTGAGATCAATGCTATTATAAAGGAAACTCCACAGAGATCCATCATCCATTTCATAACCTGAAGACACAGGAAAGAGAAAGTAAACCTTCATCAGAACTTACATGCTGGCCTCTTGTGCTTGGATTTAGTCTAAAGAAATGTGAGAAATAAATTTCTCCTGTTCATAAACTACTTAGTCAGTGGTATTTGGTTAGAGCAGCCTGAATAGACTAAGACAAATGAGGATCTGGTGTAAGAAGAGAGAAAAACCCTTGCCTCAATTAAGAAAGCTTATATTAGTTACATTAAGTGGAAAGGTAGGTTGTAATCTGAAAATATGATTAGAAATTGTCAATTAGCTCTTTCATTTTCATAAAATGCTACATAATATTTTTGAAGTGAAGTGAAATTCACTCAGTTGTGTCCAACTTTTTGCGACCTCAAGGACTGTAGCCCGCCAGTCTCCTTTGTCCATGGGATTCTCAAGGCAAGAATACTGAAGTGGGTTGTCATTCCTTTCTTCACAGTGTCTTCCTGACCCACAGTTCAAACCTGGTTCTCCAGTACTGCAGGCAGATTCTTTACTGTCTGAGCCACTAGCAAAGCCCCAAATAATTTCCCTACCCAGGGATCGAGCCCAGGTCTCCTGCATTGCAGGCAGATTCTTTACCATCTGAGCCACCAGGGAAGTCAATTTATTTTTAGGTTGTACTATTAGAAAATAACAGTTTAGAGTGCTTAAAATTTCTGGAAAACTTTTATCACTATATACTGGCTCCCTTCTTCTTTAATGACACAAAAATTATATATTTAATTTGATATTAATAGAACTACTCATTATTAGCCTGTGGTATATATATTCATGATTATAAAATTTATTTTAATTTCTTTTTAAATTTTCCATTTTTTCATGATTATCAGTTCAGTTAAGTTGCTCAGGCATGTCCGACTCTTTGTGACCCCATGAACTGTAGCACCCCAGGCTTCCTTGTCCATCAACTCTGGGAACTTGCTCAAACTCATGTTCATCCAATTAGTGATGCCATCCAACCATCTCATTTTCTGTCTTCCCCTTCTCCTCCAGCTTTCAATCTTTCCCACCATCAGGGTCTTTTCCAATGAGTCAGTTCTTCACATCAGGTGGCCAAAGTATTGGAGTTTCGGCTTTAGCATCAGTCCTTCCAATGAATATTTAGGACTGATCTCCTTTAGGATTGACTGCTTTGATCTCTTTGCAGTCTGATGGACTCTCAAGTGTCTTCTCCAATACCACAGTTCAAAAGTGTCAGTTCTTCAGTGCTTAGCTTTCTTTATGGTCCAACTTTCACATCCATTGGGCTTCCCTGGTGGCTCAGAGATTAAAGCGTCTGCCTCCAATGCAGGAGACCCAGGTTTGATCCCTGGGTCGGGAAGATCCCCTGGAGAAGGAAATGGCAACCCACTCCAGTATTCTTGCCTGGAGAATCCCATGGACAGAAGAGCCTTGCAGGCTACAGTCCACGGGGTCACAAAGAGTCAGGCACAACTGAGCGACTTCACTTCACTTCACTTCACTTCACTTCACATCTATATATGACTACTGGAAAAACCATAGCTTTTGACTAAATGGACCTTTGTTAGCAAAGTAATGTCTTTTCTTTTTAATATGCTGTCTAGGTTGGTCATAGTTTTTCTTCCAAGGAGCAAGTGCTTTCTAATTTCATGGCTGCAGTCACCATCTGCAGTGATTCTGGAGTTCAAGGAAATAGTCTCTCACTGTTTCCATTGTTTCCCTATCTATTTGCTATGAAGTGATGGGCCCAAATGCCATGATCTTAGTTTTCTGAATGTTGAATTTTAAGCCAGCTTTTTCACTCTCCTCTTTCATTTTCATCAGTAGGCTCTTCAGTTTCTCTTCACTTTATGCCATAAGGGTGGTGTCATCTGCATATCTGAGATTGTTGATATTTCTCCTGGTAACCTTGATTACAACTTGTACTTCATCCAACCCAGCATTTTGCATGATGTACTCTGCATAGAAGTTAATTAAGCAGGGTGACAATATATAGCCTTGTCATATTCCTTTCCCAGTTTGGAACTAGTCCATTTTTCCATGTCCAGTTCTAACTGTTCCTTCTTGACCTGCGTAGTATATAATTTTTAAAAAGAATTTAGCTGGGTTTATGCATTTATATTCAGTATAAAAATCTGCTTCTAAGATGGTGAATTTAAATCCTTTACTTCTAGTTTGAAACATGGTATCTTGGTCATATTTGTACCTCTCATTTTATGGTATTTACCTTAATTATCATAAACCACTGGGCTTTGTTATTTTTAGTGGAATATCGCCTAAATATTCTTAGCATTATACAAGTATAAAGGAAGAAGTGACAATGTAGCAAATGTGGGTGGCATGAGAATCTAAATTAAGTTTAGGGAACTTGCTTTGAACCTTGATATCTATTCAAACTCAGTCACACATATATGAAGCATATTAATTACTCTTCAGTCAGAAAGTGTTCTTATACAGCTTGATGGCTCTACTACCACTCACTTCATGGAAGACAACTCATTCATCCTGGTCATTATTACAACTTATCCCATTGGATCCCTAGAACTCTACTGAGAAGAAATTCTCAATTTGGTGAGATATATTTTCTGTCATGCAGGTGGTATATAAAGGCTTTTCGCTGCTTCGTTCTCTACAGATTCATTTAGCATGAGGCCATCCATGAAGCCAAGATGTCCTATGAGATAGTAAAGCAGTCACACTCACTCCAGTCTGAATAGTGACAGAGAAAGAATGACTTGGTCCTGCAAAAGACAGTGATGTGTTCCTGCTGTCCACTCAAACTGCTTCTGGTGGTCTATGCTAAATAACATAGAGGCAAAACCATGGCCAGCTCATTAGCTACATACCATGTGCTAGGGCTATGTTGATTTGCTCCATAGAAGAGACAAAATCTGGAATAGCAGCTGTAATTGGAGCCACCACCTGTTTTGATAATTGACTGCCATTCATTAAAGCTGTCCAGTTTTTGCAGAGGCCAAATGAGTGAGCTCAATAAGTGCAAGGGAGGAATGAACACCCTTGCTTCTCCGGTCCTTGCTACTGTCCTTAGGTATGTGTGTTGCTTTTGATTCCCAGTTATATATGGAATGCCAGTTCCAGGCCACTCTTCAGCATGTAAACTCTGAATCGCTAGTTACGGGTTTTAGCACTTGTACTAGGGTTCAGTGCTCAAATGGGTGTTTGTTTATTGCTCATTCCATTTGCATTTTGATTTAGTATTTCTGCTGCTCTTCATCTGGCCCTCCTACACTCCACTGCACTCCTCCTCTTTCCCCTTCTTCTTCTTCTTTCTATATTTCTGTTCTCCTTTCTTTTCACTTGACTCTTTCGTTTTCTGGACATTTTTCACTTTCCTATGTCATGGCAACATTCATAAGTATCTTGTGAGTATCAGTATTTTAATTGCATTGTCACAGAAAATCCTTTCATAATATCCTTTCATCCTGACAGAAGTGTAATTGAAGTTATATAGTCATTACTCATTAGGATAGAGTAGGGATACATGATTTAAAAAATTATAGGAAATAGTTCAAGCTGTAGTGATATCCTCTGAAAATTTAGAAGTTTTCTTTGTTATTGAAGAAATTTTATAGTAACACATTCATAGGTTAGTAATTTCCCTGTCTCCAATTTATGAACATAATTTATTTAGGCATCAAATTAGACAAATATTTTTTAAATCACTCTTTATACTTTAAATAGTTTGTATTTTTCTAACTTTCTCTATATGTAGAGAGTTTATATACAAAAACAATTAACATGTTGGTCAGTGATTCATATAAGAGCAGAGATTTTGAGGTTTTGTTCCTTGTCTCAAGGACTTGGATCTTCCAAAAACTTTAAGCTTCTGTAACAAGTTGAACTTATCTTAACCAACCTCTGATAACACTTTTTCATTAGTGATGACAATAATCATCCTCACCCCAGTTTGTTTGAATCAAGAATATGGAGGCATAATTTTATATATAGTAAAATTTGCCACATTCAAGTGTATAAATCAATGAGTTTTGACAAATGAATACAGTTCTATAAACACCATAACATTAATGATATAGAACATTTTTTTTTTTACCCAATGAACTTTGCTCATGCTCATTTACAGTTTCTCTTCGCATTTTTAGCTCATGAAAACTACAGTTCTACTTTATTTCACTATTGTTTTATCATTTTAAACAAATCATAAATGGAATTATAAAGTATGTAATTTCATATGTTCAACATCTGAAATTAGTTCAAGGTTGAATATATTAATATATCATATAAATCATATATATATATATACACACACACATATATATATATATATAAGTAGTTTGTTCTTTTTTTATTGTCAAGTTATGCTCCATTAAATTCAATTTTATGTTCATAAGTTGATGGTCACTTGGCTGATCCCAGTTTTTGATTATTACAAACACTGTTGCTATGCACAATAAAGCACACAGTTTCTACGGCCATGTTTTCTTTCTATTAAAAGAACTTTGAGATAACTGGGTGGAAATAGTTTTACCTTTGAAACAAGGTATCACACTGGTCTCCACAGTGGCTATACTATTTTGAATTCTAGTTAGAAATGTATAGAAATGAACACTAAAAAATAAGAGAGACCTAATGCACAGTATCTTGAGTATAAACAGTAATCAGTTCAGTTCAGTCGCTCAGTCGTGTCCGACTCTTTGTGATCCCATGAACTGCAGCCTCCCTGTCCATCACAACTCCCAGAGTCCACCCAAACCCATGTCCTTTGAATTGGTGATGCTATCAAACCATCTCATCCTCTGTCGTCCCTTCTCTTCCTGCCCTCAATCTTTCCCAGCATCAGGGTCTTTGTAAAGTCAGCTCTTCACATCAGGTGGCCAAAGTATTAGAGTTTCAGCTTCAACATCAGTCCTTCCAATGAACACCCAGGACTGATCTCCTTTAGAATGGACTGGTTGGATGTCCTTGTAGTCCAAGGGACTCTCAAGAGTCTTCTCTAAACACCGACAGTTCAAAAGCATCAATTCTTCGGCACTCAGCTTTCTTAATAGTCCAACTCTCACATCCATACATGACACTGGAAAAACCATGGTCTTGATTAGATTGACCTTTGTTGGCAAATAATGTCTTCTGCTTTTTTAATATGCCTGCCTAGGTTGGTCCATACTAGGCCTTCCAAGGAGTAAGTGTCTTTTAATTTCATGGCTGCAATCACCATCTGCAGTGATATTGGGGCCCAGAAAATAAAGTCAGCCACTGTTTCCACTTTTTCCCCATCTATTTGCCATGAAAGTGATGGGACTGGATGCCATGATCTTAGTTTTCTGAATGTTGAGCTTTAAGCCAAACTTTCTCACTCTCCTCTTTCAACTTTTATCAAAAGGCTCTTTGGATCTTCTCCACTTTCTGCATTAAGGGTGATATCATCTGTATATCTGAGGTTGTTGATATTTCTCCTGGCAATTTTTTTTAATTTTATTTATTTTAAACTTTACATAATTGTATTAGTTTTGCCAAATATCTCCTGGCAATTTTGGATTCGCAGCTTTTGCTTATTCCAGCCCAGCGTTTCTCATGATGTACTCTGCATATAAGTTAAATAAGCAAGGTGACAATATACAGCCTTGACATACTCCTTTTCCTATTTGGAACCAGTCTGTTGTTCCATGTCCAGTTTCTAACTTTGCTTCCTGACCTGTAATACAGGTTTCTCAAGAGGGCAGGTCAGATGGTTCTGGTATTTCCCTCTCTTTCAAGAATTTTCCACAGTGTGTTGTGATCCACACAGTCAAGGCTTTGCCATAGTCAATAAAGCAGAAATAGATGTTTTTCTGGAACTCTCTTGCTTTTTCGATGATCCAGTGTATGTTGGCAATTTGATCTCTCGTTGCTCTGCCTTTTCTAAAACCAGCTTGAAGATCTGGAAGTTCAAGGTTCATGTATTGCTGAAGCCTGGCTTAGACAATTTTAAGCATCACTTTACTAGCGTGTGAGATGAGTGCATGGAGAAGGAAATGGCACCCCACTCCAGTACTCTTGCCTGGAAAATCCCATGGACAAAAGAGCCTGGTAGGCTGCAGTCTATGGGGTCGCTCAGAGTTGGACACGACTGAGTGACTTCACTTTCACTTTTCACTTCCTTGCATTGGAGAAGGAAATGGCAACCCACTCCAGTGTTCTTGCCTGGAGAATCCCAGGGATAGGGGAGCCTGGTGGGCTGCCATCTCAGGGGTCGCACAGAATCGGACACAACTGAAGTGACTTAGCAGCAGCAGCAGCAGAGATGAGTGCAATTGTGTGGTAGTTTGAGTATTCTTTGGCATTGCCTTCTTTGGGATTGGAATGAAAACTGACCTTTTCCAGTCCTGCGGCCATTGCTGAGTTTTCCATATTTGCTGGCATATTGAGTACAGCCTTTACAGCATCATCTTTTAGGATTTGAAATAGCTCACCTGGAATTCCATCACCTCCACTAGCTTTGTTCCTACTGATGCTTCCTAAGGCCCACCTGTCTTCACATTCCAGGATATCCGGCTCTAGGTGAGTGTGAGTGATCACACCATTGTGATTATCTGTGTTGTGAAGATATTTTTTTGTACAGTTCTTCTGTGTATTTTGCTACCTCTTCTTAATATCTTCTTCTTCTGTTAGGTCCCTACCATTTC
>NW_020867188.1:0-45877 GCF_003369695.1 Bos indicus x Bos taurus | reverse complement strand
TTATCTCCCTTCCAGGCATAAAGGAAAAGACACTTTGAGTTTCAGGTGATGAGAGGCATGCAATTTCAACCACTTATTTAAGAGGGTGACATATATTTAGTGCTTTTTTTAAATGTGCCAGGTACTGACATAATCAATTGTGTTTTTATTGCTTATTATTTTCTCATAACAGTCACATTAGAAAAGTATAATTATTATTTTTATTACTATCACCTTATGTGTGCATATGCACTCAGTTGTGTCTGACTCTTTGTGACCCCATGGATTGTAGACCACCAGGCTCCTCTGTCCATGGAATTGTCCAAGTAAGAATACTGGAGTGGATTGCTACTTCCTTCTCCAGGGGATCTTCCCAACCCAGGGATCAAACTCGTGTCTCTTGTCTCTCCTTCATTGACAGGCATTCTTTACCAAGTGAGCCACTGGGGGAAGCCCATTATCACCTTAGAGATGAGGAAACCAAAGGCAAGAAGTTGCCAAGTTTAGGCAACTATCAAAGCCAGGCACACGTTAAAGCCACATGTCAAAGTTTAGGTACATGTCAAAGCCAGGGCATTTAGCTACATTTTTATTCTGTATCGAACTTCTTGATGGTGGACGTTCTATCTCATCCCTCTTGGTATCTTCAGCTCTCAGCTCAGTGTCTATAATATAATGTCTGTTGAATGATTTATAGAACCCAAACATCTTTAAAAGGACATCTACAAAACTACAGATAATCTCTTTTCCCACCATGAACATAAAGAGGTGCAATTATTAAGGAAAATTTGGGATCCCATTTGGAAATGTTAGCTTTGAAATGCCAATTAGACACCCAAATGTGAATGTTGGTTAAATAATAGTATTTATGGCCCAGAGCTTAGTTAGAGAAGTCAGGGCTGAAAATGAAAATATGATTGTCTTCAGTGAATAGATAGCATCTAAAATCATGGGCCTTGATGACATCTATGGTGGGGTAGAGTGGGGTGGAAGATAAAAGAACTGAAGACTTAGTCCTCAGTTCAGTTCAGTCGCTCAGTTGTGTCCGACTCTTTGTAACCCCATGAATTGCAGCACGCCAGGCCTCCCTGTCCATCACCATCTCCTGAAGTTCACTCAACCTCACGTCCACTGAGTCAGTGATGCCATCCAGCAATCTCATCCTCTGTCATCCCCTTTTCCTCCTGTCCCCAATCCCTCCCAGCATCAGAATCTTTTCCAATGAGTCAACTCTGCATGAGGTGGCCAAAGTACTGGAGTTTCAGCTTTAGCATCATTCCTTCCAAAGAACACCCAGGCTGATCTCCTTTAGAATGGACTGGTTGGATTACCTTGCAGTCCAAGGGACTTGCAAGAGTCTTCACCAACACCACAGTTCAAAAGCATCAGTTTTTCAGCACTCAGCTTTCTTCACAGTCCAACTCTCACATCCATACATGACCACTGGAAAAACCATAGCCTTGACTAGGCGGACCTTTGTTGGCAAAGTAATGTCTCTGCTTTTGAATATGCTATCTAGGTAGGTCATAACTTTCCTTCCAAGGAGTAAGCATCTTTTAATTTCATGGCTGCAGTCACCATCCTGCAGTTGATTTTGGAGCCCAAGAAAATAAAGTCTGCCACTGTTTCCACTGTTTCCCCATCTATTTTTCATGAAGTGATGGACAGATGCCATGATCTTCATTTTCTGAATTGTGAGCCTTAAGCCAACTTTTTCACTCTCACTTTCCTCAAGAGGCTTTGAGTTCCTCTTCACTTTCTGCCATAAGGGTGATGTCATCTGCATATCTGAGGTTATTGATATTTCTCCTGGCAATCCTTGATTCCTGGGCTTCTATAATTAGCAGCTGGGCACAGAAGTAAAAGTTGGAACTGGAGAACTTGGAGTGAGGGACCATGGATGCTAAGAGAAGAAAGTGATTTGTGAAGATGAGTGTGGAAGGCTGTGTCAAAATGCAGTTGGATGAGGACAAAGAACTGACCGCTATGTTTGCTGAAGGTCCTTGATAAGAGGTTGTTTCATGGGCACAGGGGGAAAGAAGATGGTTACAGTGGTTGGAGAGAGAATGGAAAGGGAGGATTTTCCATCTTTTAAGGCGCTGCTGTAAAGAGCTGAGGGATGGGGCGAAAGCTGAATGGGGACAAAAGGTCAAGGGAGAGATTTTTTTTTCCTTAAATAGGTGACTATTAAGGCATATTTTTATGCTCAAGGCAATGACCTAGTAGTGAAGGAAAAACTGAAGGTGCAGGAGAGAGAGAGGGGAGTGATTAGGATGCAAAGAGGTGAGGGAAACAAAGCAAACAGAGCTCCAATGGAGCGTCTCCCATATTCCAGGAGGGATAGTGGTGTATGTGGTGCTGATGGTAGCATTCCTCCTTTACTCCTTTCTTCACATTATTAAACTCACAAGAGCTGATGGATTTCAAAAATCCTGACACAAGGATATGCTTACAGATAAATACACACACAGAAACTATTTCGCCAGAAGCTGGTGTGAGGATCAGGTAAAATTTAATAACCTAAGACTATTTTATTATCGGACCTACATTTAATATTGAACTTTAAATTGCTTGCTGTTTTCTAGGGATGTTATCTCAGATTAAAGGAAGAAATTTACATTAAAAGCAAACCCAAGAAAACTGCTAATTAAATGGTAAAATGTGAAAGTTTCCAAATCAAGAATGATGTCTTCTGTTTTTTGCTTGAAAAATTTACATCTTTGCAAAAATGATGGGAATACTGGTGTCTCTGATCAATTGTTGTAACTTCGGTGTACTGAGAACCTATCCTATTCCTGGCACTTTTCAAACATTCTTGCAGACTTTTACAACAAAGCAAACAGAGTGGTTTTATTATGGTTTGACAAGTGAGAAATTGTCAGTGTGGTTCTGCAAGGTTTAATGATTTGCTCAAGGTCACCCAGCTGGTAAGGTGAGATTGAAAGCTCATTCTGGATTCAGAATTGCTTTCCCTTATACACTGTCTTCGGAGAAGGCAATGGCACCCCACTCCAGTACTCTTGCCTGGAAAATCCTATGGACGGAGGAGCCTGGTAGGCTGCCGTCCATGGGGTCTCAAAGAGTCGGACACGACTGAGCGACTTCACTTTCACTTTTCACTTTCACGCATTGGAGAAGGAAATGGCAACCCACTCCAGTGTTCTTGCCTGGAGAATCCCAGGGACGGGGGAGCCTGGTGGGCTGCCATCTCTGGGGTCGCACAGAGTCGGACACGACTGAAGTGACTTAGCAGCAGCAGCAGCATACACTGTCTTGATATAGTAATGTTTTGGTATAAATAATGTCCCCATTTAACATGGAAAAACATTTGGTCCAAAATACTTCTATTCTTCTTCCAGTCTAGTGTATAGATATGGTTAAAAGGAAGGAAGGGAGAAAGGCAGGCAGGCTGGGAGGAGAAAAAAACTATGAAAACTAGGAAGAATATTCTCATGAACCCTCATATGCTGTTCTGGCTTCAACAGGGGTCAACTCCTGGCCAGACTTGTTTCTTCTCTATCTAATCATGTTTTCTTTCCCCTGACAATAGATAATCTTGAAGCAAATCCCAGCTATCACATCACATCATTCATTAGTATTTCATTGTATATTTCTAAAATATGAAAGACTGTTTTTAAAAATGTGACTTCAAGACCATTGTTGTTGTTCAGTTGCAGTCGCTAAGTCATATCTGACTCTTTTTGATCCTGTGGACTGCAGCACTCCAGGCTTCCCTGTCCTTCACTATCTCCTTGAGTTTGCTCAAACTCATGTCCATTGAGTCAGTGATGCCATCTAACCATCTCATCCTCTGTCAGCCTCTTTTCCTCCTGCCTTCAATCTTTCTCAGCATCAGGGGCTTTTCCAATGAGTTGGCTCTTTGCATCAGATGGCCAAAGTATTGGAGCTTCAATACCATTACCACATGTTAAAAAATTAGCAATAACTTCCTAGATTAGCCAAATATCCAGTAGGTATTTAAATTACTCCAACTGCCTCATGAATGATGTTACAGTCAGCTTACTCCATCCCAGCAAGTGTCCATTTAGCAGTGTCGCTGCCTGAGTGGTTTCAGAAGTCTTTGTTTCTCCAGCCTCTGCTTTCCTCTTCCTTGCAATCTGTTTATTTGTCCTGTAGAGTGGTCACATTCTGGCTTTTGCTGATCCCATCACTGGTCTTTGGTTTAACATGTTTCCCTGATAATATTTCTTGGAAATTGATTACTGATGCTTGATAAAATTCAGCAGGTTGAAAGCAGCCATATACTATATACTATATAGCTAAATATTTAAAGTTATCAATATTAAAGTTTTCAACTAAAGTCAGCTAGTCATTCCTACCCACAGTTCCTCTCCTCCTGGAGCTGAAGGAGCCTCCTGTTCCTGGGGACCTGCTTGCCCTGTAAGCCCCTGAGTGGCTGTCAGATGCGCTGGGGCAGGGCGGGATGGAGTCAGGCTCTGGGACTGTGGCTCCTGGCTGCAGCTGGATCCACGTGCACCTGAGTGGGGACTAGGCAAGTTAAATTCCCAGAGAGCCAAGGGGGCTAGTTCAACCTTTTCCCACACCTTGCTTCTCCAGGAAGTGTAAAACGTCCCAAATTATGCCTCCAAATAGAGGGGTGGGAGGTAGCACTGTTGTCTGGGGGGAAACCAGTCTGCTGAGCCCCCTACTTCCATCAGTGCTTTGCTGTTTCTGTTCAGTGAGAGCACTGTTGACTGTTGCCATCTTCCCTCTCTCCTCCCAGTTATCACAGGGCTGCCCATACCCTGTGAACACTTCTGCATGGGGATGCAGGCCTGCTCTGCTCTGGACCTCATTAAGAGTCTTTCTAAGCTGTGAGATTCTATAGCTTTGCCTGTGGAAGTCACCCTGCTGTTACACCCAAGCTCAGTCAGCTGCAAAAGGGCCCAGAAATCAGACACAAGAATTGCTAAACTCTGGAAAAATCCTATGCCCACTTTACTTAAATGCCACAGAGGACAGATTTCAATAATTTTGTGTTTAATAGTTTGAATCCATCATCTCTAGCATGAAAAATCATACAGTTTGAACCAGATTGTCTCATTTCAGTTGAAGAGAAACAAAATCACTCTCCCATCTAGATTCATCCATGGTTACTATGGAGATGACTTCCTTTGTGTCAAGATTTACACAGACATTTTAGAGGGGCAGAGAATTTGGGCTATTAAATTTTTTAAAGACCTTGAGAGGTGGGGTGAAACCAAAAGCAGACAATATATACAAACCTTGAATTTGAGCTGCTGACATTTTAGTTAGGACACATCACTTGTTCATGGATGGTGAGGGGGATGGCCTGTGTTATGCAGATAATGGTATCCATCTTCACAAGTATTTTACCTCATATATAACACTGTTGGGGCTTCCCAGGTGGGAGTAGTGGTAAAGAACCCGCCTGCCAATGCAGGAGATGTAAAAGATGTGAGTTTGATCCCTGAGTTGGGAAGAGATGCTCTGGAGAAGGGAATGGAAACCCGTTCCAGTATGCTTGCCTGGAGGATCCCATGGACAGAGGAGCCTGGCGAGCTATAGTCCGTGGGGTCGCAAAGAGTGGGGCACGACTGAAACAACTTAGCACGCATGCATACTGCTGTCAGCTCTAATGCAGTCATTCTGTTCATAGCTTGCTCTTTGATTTCATGGAATTGTCAAGTCCATGACTGTGTGGATCACAACAAACTGGAAAATTCTTCAAGAGATGGGCATACCAGACCACCTTACCTGCTCCTGAGAAATCTATATGCAGGTCAAGAAGCAACAGTCAGAACCGGACATGAAACAATGGACTTGTTCCAAATTGGGAAGGAGTACGTCAAGGCTGTATATTGTCACTGTGCTTATTTAACTTATATGCAGAGTACATCATGTGAAATGCCAGGCTGGATGAAGCATAAGCTAGAATCAAGATTGCCGGGAGAGATTCAATAATCTTAGCTACGCAGATGACATCACCCTTATGGCAGAAAGTGAAGAGGAACTAAAGAGCCTCTTGATGAAAGTGAAAGAGGAGAGTGAAAAAGTTGGCTTAAAGCTCAACAGTCAGAAAATGAAGATCATGGCATCTGGTCCCATCACTTCATGGCAAATAAATGGGAGAAACAATGGAAGCAGTGACAGACTTTATTTTCTTGGGCTCCAAAATCACTGCAGATGGTGATTGCAGCCATGAAATTAAAAGACACTTGCTCCTTGGAAGAAAAGCTATGACCAATCAAGACAGCATATTAAAAAGCAGAGACATTACTTTGTCATCAAAAGTCCATCTACTCAAGGCTATGGTTTTTCCAGTAGTCATGTATGGATGTGAGAGTTGGACTCTGAAGAAAGCTGAGTGCTGAAGAACTGATGCTTTTGAACTGTGGTGTTGGAGAAGACTCTTGAGAGTCCCTTGGACTGCAAGGAGATCCAACCAGTTCCATCCTAAAGGAAATCAGTCCTGAATATTCATTGGAAGGACTGATGCTGAAGCTGAAACTCTAATACTTTGGCCACCTGATGAGAAGTGACTCATTTGAAAAGACACTGATGTTGGGAAAGATTGAAGGCGGGAGGATAAGGGGACGACAGAGAACGAGATGTTGGATGCATAACTGACGTGATGGACATGAATTTGAGTAAGCTCCGGGAGTTGGTGATGGACAGGGAAGCCTGGTGTGCTGCCGTCCATGGGTCGCAAAGAGTTGGACATGACTGAGAGACTGAACTGACTGAAAATAGGTAGCCAGTAGGATCAGAATTATAAAGCACATATGAGCTCTACTGAAAGTAAAAATAGAGGAAAAGGAAAGGAATTTTAAAAACATACTGATACCCAGTGTGTCTGTTTTGGGTCTCACTGAGTGGTCCGGGATTGTTTTTCATCCTAAAGCATACGAGCCATTGGGCTGTGCTGGACATGTCCATCAGTGTTCCAAAATGTTTCCCTGGAGAGCATTAAGAGCCAGTATATTTACTTTACTCTCTCTGCTCCCTCAATCCTTTCACATGCTCCCAAACAGGCCAGCACTAAATTATTTTTAATCTTTGATTAAAATGAAAATTTTATGCAAGATTTAGTTCTACTGCATAATGTTTTGGTGTAAAGTGTTTTAATATAAACTATTTCAAATCAATAAATACCCCAGATATTCAAATAAAATAAATGCTCCAGAATCATATGTCCTTTGGCTCTGAGGACAGTGTAGCGTACGGCCCATCCTCCTAGTGGTGCACAGAATTCCATCTGACAAATCATGGGCAAGGATACTTTTTGCTAAAAGCTGAGTAGATCCATTGCCTCTGGTTCTCTGTGGTGTTTGATATTCCATTTAAAATGATGATTTTTTTTCAGCTGTGTGTTCTCTTTGACAATGCAAGCTAGAAAGAGGAGCATAATCAATAATTCACATATTATTATTCCTAGCAGTGGCTAGTGATACCTCAAGGAGAACATGCATTCAAACAATGAAAAAGTGAAAAGTGAAGTCGCTCAGTCCATGTCCCGACTTTTAGTGACTCCATGGACTACAGCCCACCAGGGCCCTCCGTCCATGGGATTTTCCAGGCAAGAGTACTGGACTGGGGTGCCATTGCCTTCTCCGTTAACAGCGGCTAGGCATATTTATATGTACTTGGAGCTGGTATACTTAGTTACAGCCTTAGTGCCCTCGGACATGGCGTGCTTGGTCAGCTCCCCAGGTAGCAGCAAGTGTACGGCGGTCTGGATCTCCCTGGATGTGATAGTCGAGTGCTTGTTGTAGTGCGCCAGGCGCGATGCCTCCCCAGCGATGCGCTCGAAAATGTCGTTGACGAAGGAGTTCATGATTCCCATGGCCTTGGATGAGATGCTGGTGTCCAGATGGACTTGCTTCAGCACCTTGTACACGTACACGGAGTAGCTCTCCTTGTGGCTGTGCTTGCGCTTCTTGCTGTCCTTCTTCTGGGCCTTGGTCACAGCTTTTTTAGAGCCCTTTTTAGGGGCAGGAGCAGACTTAGCTGGTTCAGGCATGTCTATAATGACAACACCCAACAACACAGATAGTTGCATAATAATTGGTTATGGGGGAAATCATGAATGAAAATTGAGTGGCTGTTCAATTAGTATGTTTTAGGGATGAGAAAACCAAAATAATTACCTGTAAGGCATGGAACTGGGTGATGAACACCTAGGGAGTCTGGAGCTTATTTCGTTATTTTGGTTTCTTAAAGCCTAGCTCCTGTGTGTGTGTGTGCACACACGCACACGTGTGCTTAGCCGCCCAGTTGTGTTCTGACACTTTGCTACTGCATAGACTGTAACCCACCAGGTTCCTCTGTCCATGGGATTCTCTGGGCAAGAACACTGGAATGGGTTGCCATTTTCTTCTCCAGGGCATCTTCCCAACTCAGGGATCAAACCTGCAGCTCCTGCTTCTCTTGCATTGACAGGTGAATTCTTTACCACTGAGTTACCTGGGAAGCCCAGTGCCTAGCACATAGGAAGTACTAAATAAATTCTAGTTAAATGAACAACTGGGGAAAGTAGGATTCACTTCTAAGGCCACCGTAATTTCCATTTGGGGAACCACAGGTTCTTGGTGCCATAGGGACAGATTTACATTAACTCAAAGAGGATTTCTGGTTGTTGTATCACTCAATTCTCTCTCTGGAACTCGTGGTTGAAATTTGACTTACACTGCATTTATCCATTCTGTGTCCTATCCTGCCGGCTTCTTCCTTTGCAAAGCCTTCCTATTTCTTAATTTTTCTTTCTCTGGCTCAGACTCTGGTGCTTCCCTGATAGAGAATTACACTAGCCTTCCAGTTGGCCTTTCTGCTTTCAGACACTTCCCCCTGCAAATATCCTGGCAGGCTGTCTATAGGGTAGTATTACCAATTCAACATATCATTTATACTACCTCTTACCTAAAAACCTTTATCAATAATCCAGCAAGTCCAGCTGAATTTCTTTCCTTGGTATTGAAAATCTTCCCACTCTCACCTAACCTCCTTTTGGGGCTTATCTACAAGGCCTAAAACCTACATCACAAAAGACATAAAACCTATCTACATCCTTGACAATCTAGTTGTTTTATAACACTTCCTCATGCCTGAGGATGTGGTATGAGAACATTTTGTTAACTTGAGAGATTACCTTTGACACTTGATGGTTATCAGCTTAAAGGTGTGGGATGTGTCTTGTGTATCTTTGAATTTATTCTCCAACACAGCAAATACCACGGTGGAGATGCCCCACCAAAGATGCTAACTCTAGCTTCTCCATGGGTCCCCTGGCATGAATCAGGAGGTGGGACTCAGATGTGGAGGGCTGTCCCTGATGCTGAGGTGTAGGGTTAGGGCCATGAAAAGGGAGCAACAGACTCAGAGTGATGGTCAAGATTGGGAGGGATGATGCTGATGGCATGTTTCATGTTTCAAGTTCCTACAAGTGTTGAATCCCTTTGGGCAATCCTGGTGTTCTCTGTTCTCAGGCTTGCAGAATGGCAGATGATGAAACACACTCAGAAATGTTCCAAATAATGTCATGGAGGGGAATCAGCTGGGTGAAAATCCCAGTGTAAGCTAGCACAGAGGTCCCCAGGTTGACAGCTTGAAGACATGAACCAGGGATAATAACCAGCTTTCCCATACAGGGGACCAGGATGCCTTACAGGGGCATGACTGGCTCAGCAGGTATTGCAGGGTCAAAAACCTCATTTAAATACAAAAACCAGTCCAAAAATGTCAGTGTGCATTAAGATACCCCAGTGTTTGGAGAAATCTGGCTATCGTTTTAACATATGTATGTTTGTGTGTGTGTGTGTGTGTGTGTGTAGCCTAAGTGAAGAAGGCTGTAGATGGTGCTAAGACTTTCTGAAGCCACACACCACAGAGACTAGCAAAAGAATTTGTTAACTCCAAAGACAAAACATGGGTCTAGGACAACTCTGATTTCAAATATTCTCTGAACTCTTCCCCAAATAGCACTCATATGTATTATACCCTGTGCCTTTATATCTCCTGCCCAAAGGGTAGCTCTTTTCAATCACAACACCATAGTCACAGGATTTTCTTTGAATACAAATAGAACATTTTCCCTTTGCTGTATCCTACTTTCCTTTTTCTGCTTTGCCTTCTCTCACTGCTCCTCGAGAACTTTCTTTTGCACCTTGCCGGAGGGTCAGCACTCAGAATCAAAACTAAAGTGAAGCTTTATGGAGGAGGGTGGGACCTAGAGGCGCAAAATTCTTTTGTTTTTTCCATGTTTTTTTTTTTTTTTTTTTAAGCACAATAGTAAGAACCCTTAAAGTTGTAAGAATTAAAATTTCTCTTGAGAAATGTTTACTTATGGTAGAACAAAAGTCAGGAGATGGCAAAGTTGTCACCAGGAATAGAACATTTTCCAGCTCCAAAAATTCTTTTCAAAGCAAATATGTACATTTGATACCTGCAAGTTTTGAATGTGCAAATAATGACTCAGTAGATGGATGAACACATGCTCTGTTTTTTTTTTTTTTTTCCCTCAAGGGTTGGGCCTATTATAACTCTGACTAAAGGTTATATATTTTTTTCTTCCTTATGCATGCTTGTGTGCATGCTAAGTTGCTTCAGTCGTGTCCAACTCTTTGCAACCCTATGAACTGTAGCCTACCAGGCTCCTTTGTTCATGGGGATTCTCCAGGCAAGAATACTGGAGTGGGTTACCATTCCCTCCTCCGGGGGATCTTCCCAACCCAGTGGTGGAACCCATATCTCTTATGTTTCCTGCATTGGCAGGCAGATTCTTGACCACTAGAGCCATCTGGGAAGCCCTTTTTCTTCACCAACTGATGAATTTCCTGGAATGAGATGTTTTCCATCCCTGTCTCTAAAATATATAACATCTGTGGAAAATGCTAAACAGATTTTTATCTCCCAGGGACCCCCTTTGAAAATTCATATTATGATTTAGGCTGAATAACCTAGTCTCACCCTATCAATTCTTCAGGGACCCTGACTGATGACTTACATCTAGTTACCAAGGGATTTGGTGGGAATCTCCAAGATGTTGGACTCATTTGATTTTTAGTATTCTCATTTTGAGATGGGTGAAAGAAACTGCCCTCACATATGCAAGGCACCTTGGAATTTCAAAACGCTTTCAGAATTAGTTCTAGAGATAAACATGTACATAAAATCCTAAACTGTAAAGCAAGATTCCCTGATGGCTCAGATGGTAAAGACTCTGCCTGCAGTGCAGGAGACCTGGGTTCAACCCCTGGGTCAGGAAGATCCCCTGGAAAGGGAATGGCTACCCACTCCAATATTCTTGCCTAGAGAATTCCATGGACACAGGAGCCTGGCGGGCTACAGTCCATGGGGTCACAAAGAGTTGGATACGACTGAGTGACTGACACTTTCACTTTCAAAGCAATATGTTTACATAAAATCACAAACAGTAAGGCAGTATTCAAAGTTAGTTTTCTTAAATACGATGTGCAAAGCAAGGTATTCATGGTTGAATCATTAGCATCAGTCGGTATTGCCCTGGCCTTCAACACCTAAAGTTTCTACCTTCAACGTGAAAAGCAGGCGAGTAAATCAAGTCAACCTACTTGGCACATCATTTCATGAAAGTCTGTAAACTTATCTTCAAAAATGTTAATCAAGGGCCATTTTTATTTTTGTTTAAAATTTTTTTTAATTGATGTACTGTTGATTTACAATGTTGTATTAGTTTCTGTTTTACAGCTAAGTGATTCAGTTTTACATATATTGATATACACATTTTTAATATTCTTTTCCATATGGCTTATCACAGGATATTAAATATAGTTCTCTATGCTACACAGTAGGACCTTGTTGTTTATTCATTCTATATGTACGAGTTTTGTCTCAAAAGAAAGAAAGTGACATTGGAGTTGCTCAGTCGTGTCTGACTCTGTGACCCCACAGACTGTAGCCTGCCAGGCTCCTCTGTCCATGGGATTTTCCAGGCAAGAATACTGGAGTGGGTTGCCATGTCCTTCTCCAAACTCCCAATCGATCCTTCCCCCACTCAGCAACCCATGTTGCCCCACCCTCCCCCTGGACACCTCATGTCCATTCTCTATATCTTTGAGTCTGCTTCTTTCTGTTTTGTAGATAATAAGTTCATTTGTGTTGTATTTTAGATTCCACATATAAGTGATGTAATGTATTTGTCTTTCTATTTCTGATTTCATTTAGTATGATAATCTCAAGAGCAGTTTTAAATGCATAAATTTAATCTGTGACAGGTCTACAATCTACAGTTACTGGCTACTTGTTACTTGTGGCCCAGTGGAAAACCCCCAAGCCCTGATGGAGCTCGTTCACTTAGGTGCCACTGGTTCTGAGCCATGTTTCCAGGTGGCCCCTAATCCCTGTCGGGGGCAAATTGGATTTGAGGAAGGACCTTGGTTTCCTTTATATCAAGAAATTGTAGGAGGTTATCTCCTGCTTTCGGAGAAGGCAATGGCACCCCACTCCAGTACTCTTGCCTGGAAAAATCCCACGGACGGGGGAGCCTGGTGGGCTGCTGTCTAAGGGGTCGCACAGAGTCGGACACGACTGAAGTGACTTAGCATAGCATAGCATCTCCTGCTTTATGCTTCTGGGTTTAGGTCATCTTGAGAATCTTGGAAGCAAGCAGGTGATGCTACCATCTACTTGAATTAACCTGCTGCTGCTAAGTCGCTTCAGTCGTGTCTGACTCTGTGTGACCCCATAGACGGCAGCCCACCAGGCTCCCCCGTCCCTGGTATTCTCCAGGCAAGAACACTGGAGTGGGTTGCCATTTCCTTCTCCAATGCATGAAAGTGAAAAGTGAAAGTGAAGTTGCTCAGTCCTGTCCGACTCTTTGCAACCCCATGGACTGCGGCCTACCAGGCTCCTCCATCCATGGGATTTTCCAGGCAAGATTTTAATCAAATCTTACATGGCAACAGAGTGTTACATTGGGAATTTCTTCCAGCCCTCCCTAGTAAGCTATCAGTGGCTTCCCTGATAGCTCAGCAGTAAAGAATCTGCCTGCAATGCAGGAGACCTGGGTTTGATCCCTGAGTTGGGAAGATCCCCTGGAGAAGGGGAAGGCTACCCACTCCAGTATTCTGGCCTGGAGAATTTCATGAACTGCATAGTCCATGGGGTCACAAAGAGTTGGACATGACTGAATGACTTTCACTCACTTTACTCTCTAGTAAGCAGGTGGGATTAGCCCCATTTTATAAATAAGAACATGTAGACCCAAAGAGGTATAACTTGCCCAAGGTATAACTTCAGTTCTTAATATTCTTTTATTCTTCTGATACATAGCTCTGATTGCCATTGGGAAGGTTTCATAGAACTTGGAATTCCTGGCAGTAATTCTTAAAATCAATTCTTAGCATATTATTTTTGGAGTAAGCTGTGGTTGTGGTTCTGGAAATTTTTGCAGTTAAAGAGGGTTTTTTTTAAAAAATGTAAAATAGTTTTTTTTTCTTTTTAATGTGAAATATGTGATGGCACCATGTTGCCCCCCTTATGGAATTTTTGATATATGCAAAGTTCTTTACTGAATTAGTCTTTTATTGAACCGAGGTACATAAAACACAATTTACAAGCAATAGCTTTTCTTAGGGTAACATGTTATCTTAAAGTTTTCATCTTTCCAATGTACTATTGCTGAAATTTTGCCAAATTTAAGAAACATGTGATTATGGGTAAACTGACATAAATCTTTGTGAAAACTTGTAACTATATGTCATGGTCTCTATCACCCACATCCACAGGCCTAATAATTTTGTACATATTTTTAAAATGTATCTGACAAAATGGGGTGGTAGTATTAATATTTTACTAAACTTGGGGCATAAGATGGCTTAAGTTTCATATTTGTGAAATGTTTGGAAATTTGGTTAAGTTTTTTTAAAAAAGTGAGTTTAAGTTCCAGCTCTGCCTCTTGTTGGTTGCATAGCCTCAGGTAAGACTCTTAATTTCTTTGAGCCTCAGCATTTTCCTTTGTAAAATGGGGAGAATGGTGCCATTTGTGACTCATTTGAAACAATTCCTGGTGCAGAGTATGTATGCAAGAGTAAAAGTTGTGGTGGTAGTTGTAGTAGCTGTAAGCCTTGGGACTTCATCTCCTCAATTATTATGTGGGGAGGTTGTACTGAAGGAGGTCCAGGTCCTCTTGGGTTCTTTATCTCTGATCTTAGGGGTGCAGGATAGATGGGGAAGGAGGAGGCACCAAGGTCAGTGTTTTCATCTCTGAACTGAGAAGTTGTTCCCTCTCCACCAAACCTGGGAGGAGCAGAAATTTCAGTTAATTTGCTAGTAGGGGCTCGTGGTGTGGGCCACTGTTTTTGAGCACTGAAGGGAGTGAGATACAGTGGGGTGACTTCAGATACGAGCTCCCTCCAGGCGTGTGCAACCACATGCCCCCAGGACCACACTCCTCAGATGAGACACTGATGGAGAAACAATCATCAGGTACAGGGGAGCTGGTGGTAGGGAGTGACTGGGTTGCAGAGAACTTGGAATGCCAGGCACTAACAACATCTAGAAATGGAGTGTAGAAGGCTCATCAAAGGAACCCATGACAGGGAAATTCTATTGTCCCAATCACCTTCATCCTGTCAAGGGTAAACAAAGCTGGACAGGAGTTAAAGCTGTGAAAACGGATCTGATTCTGTAGCTACTGACAGTAGGGGAAAGAGCTGAGTTCCTTTCTGACTTGTGTAGAGGTGACCAGGCACTTAACAGAGCAAAGTAGGGAGGAGAGAGGGCGGGGGATCCAATGCAACCTTGGAAATGTGCCTAGACAGCTCTGGGCACTGGCTGGCAATGATGGCATTAGGGTTCCGCCTCCCGCCTGTGGAGACTGGGAGACTGGGGCCCCATCCTTGGATGTGTACACTTCAAAGGAATGGCTCCCAGGTCCTCTAGGAAGACATTCCTGGGTTGTAGGAGAAGCAGTACATCTCCCAGGAACAGAGGAAGGATTAGCAGTTGTGAGCCCTTTTTAAGGAAATGCTCTAAGAAAGGGAGGTCAAGGCCCATCCTCAGGGGTTGGCAGGGAAGCAGTATATTTGCTGGCAGCATTGTACTTTCTCAGGCAGGCATTTTAATGGGGCAGGGGAGGAGGTGTTGGGGTCATTCCAGGGACACAGTCTTGTGTGCTGGAAACTAGGCTCTGCTGAGACAAAGCAGAGGTTTCAGTGCAGGGCTCACCAGGAAGCCTTCTTTGACGAGTATCACCCTGGTGGGCCTCCATCTGTCAGCCTTTGTGGCATTTGGAAACCAGAACACTCATGGTTGGTCCACTCACACAAGGATTAGTTGGGAGCCTTTTACACGAGGGACAGTGCTCAAGAGTCAGGAGTTTTAGAACTGTCTACTTAAAAAAAAATACCCACAGCCTAAAAGTTGAAAGTTATGATTTATTTGGTGGGAATTTTTAGGACTCCAGGGCTTCCCTGGTGGCTCATCTTGTAAAGAATCTGCTGCAATGTGGGAGACCTGGGTTTGATTCCTGAGTTGGGAAGATTCCCTGCAGAAGGGAATGGCTACCCACTCCAGTATTCTGGCCTGGAGAATTCCATGGACTACACAGTCTATTGGGTTGCAAAGAGTCGGACATGACTGAGTGACTTTCACTTCACTTTTAGGACTCCAAGCCTGGGAGAGGGCATCTCAAGTAACCCTAAGAGAACTGCTCCAAGGAGATGGGGGAGAGGGGAGGTGCTTCTCTATATATGGGAAAATGCAAGAGTCTAGGCTTTCTTAAATTATTCCTTTGATATGCACCTCAGCTACCTGGGGCCAGTATCCTGTTTTCAGATCCTGAGCTTCCTTTCCTCAGGGCTCACCATAGGGAGTGGCTACAGTCTGATGGCCGCTAGATGTCAGGTATTCTTTCCTTTCTGAGTTCCTCAGGACTCACTAGCTCACCATCCATGGTAGCTGCAATGGCTGGTGCAGTTTGCTGACTGATAAAGCAGGAAATATCCCATTTCTCAGAACTGTTTGCATTTTTCTCTGGTTGTTTTGTTTGTGTTAGTTTTACCTTAACTAAATAGATAATGTCTTTGAGGTTAGAGACCCTATCTTATTTATCTATCTTCCATTCAGTTTGTAATTCAGTAGTTTAGTTCAGTCGCTCAGTCCTGTCCGACTCTTTGCGACCCCATGAATCCCAGCACACCAGGCCTCCCTGTCCATCACCAACTCCCAGAGTTCACTGAGACTCACGTCCATCGAGTCAGTGATGCCATCCAGCCATCTCATCCTCTGTCGTCCCCTTCTCCTACTGCCCCCAATCCCTCCCAGCATCAGAGTCTTTTCCAATGAGCCAACTCTTCACATGAGGTGGCCAAAGTACTGGAGTTTCAGCTTTAGCATCATTCCTTCTAAAGAAATCCCAGGGCTAATCTCCTTCAGAATGGACTGGTTGGATCTCCTTGCAGTCCAAGGGACTCTCAAGAGTCTTCTCCAACACCACAGTTCAAAAGCATCAATTCTTCGGTGCTCAGCCTTCTTCACAGTCCAACTCTCACATCCATACATGACCACTGGAAAAACCATAGCCTTGACTAGACGGACCTTTGTTGGCAAAGTAATGTCTCTGCTTTTTAATATACTATCTAGGTTGGTCATAACTTTTCTTTCAAAGAGTAAGCGTCTTTTAATTTCATGGCTGCAGTCACCATCTGCAGTGATTTTGGAGCCCCCCAAAATAAAGTCTGACACTGTTTCCACTGTTTCCCCATCTATTTCCCATAAAGTGATGGGACCAGATGCCATGATCTTTGTTTTCTGAATGTTGAGCCTTAAGCCAACTTTTTCACTCTCCAATTTCACCTTTATCCAGAGGCTTTTTAGTTCCTCTTCACTTTCTGCCATAAGGGTGGTGTCATCTGCATATCTGAGGTTATTGATATTTCTCCAAGCAATCTTGATTCCAGCTTGTGCTTCTTCCAGCCCAGAATTTCTCATGATGTACTCTGCATATAAGTTGAATAAGCAGGGTGACAATATACAGCCTTGACGTACTCCTTTTCCTATTTGGAACCAGTCTGTTGTTCCATGTCCAGTTCTAACTGTTGCTTCCTGACCTGCATATAGGTTTCTCAAGAGGCAGGTCATGTGGTCTGGTATTTGCATCTCCTTCAGAATTTCCCACAGTTTATTGTGATCCACACAGTCAAAGGCTTTGGCATAGTCAGTAAAGCAGAAATAGATGTTTTTCTGGAACTCTCTTGCTTTTTCAATGATCCAGCAGATGTTGGCAATTTGATCTCTGGTTCCTCTGCCTTTTCTAAAACCAGCTTGAACATCTGAAAGTTCATGGTTCATGTATTGCTGAAGCCTGGCTTGGAGAATTTTGAGCATTACTTTACTAATGTGTGAGATGAGTGCAATTGTGTGGTAGTTTGAACATTCTTTGGCATTGCCTTTCTTTGGGATTGGAATGAAAACTGACCTTTTCCAGTCCTGTGGCCACTGCTGAGTTTTCCAAATTTGCTGGCATATTGAGTGCAGCACTTTCACAGCGTCATCTTTCAGGATTTGAAATAGCTCAACTGGAATTCCATCACCTCTGCTAGCTTTGTTCATAGTGATGCTTCCTAAGGCCCACTTGACTTCACATTCCAGGATGTTTGGCTCTAGGTCAGTGATCACACCATTGTGATTATCTGGGTCATGAAGATCTTTTTTGTACAGTTCTTCTGTGTATTCTTAATATCTTCTGCTTCTGTTAAGTCCATACCATTTCTGTCTTTTATAGAGCCCAAGAAATATTCAATTGAATTTATTCAATATAATTGAATCACAGAATAAATGAAGAAGGTAAAGGAAAACAAAATTTGACTAATTTGGTTGTCAATGGAGAAGAAAAAGAAAACGACAATATCAAAATGATTTAAAAAGATTATTTTACTACCCTTTTTGACATGAAGAAGAAACTCAAATTCAGCCTAAAGGCCACTCTAACTTCTCTTATTTTTCTGAAATATTGTAAAAAATGTTTGCTATTTGCTTCCCTAGTTATAATGAATCTCTGAGATAACACTGTATAGGTGATATATTTAATATTACTGAAAATAGTAAAAATTTCTACTAGTTTAACATTTATCTAAACCCTAAGAAAAGGTGCAAATAATTTTATTCCTCCTAGATGTTAAGAATATTCTCAAATCTTTCCAGCTCTGCAGCAAACAGAGTGGGTAACCCTCCGATGGCAGGTTTCCCTGGAGGGAAGCCAGGCTGCAGTTGCCTGAGTTGTAATATTTTCATCTGAGGTGTTGGCGTAAAGGCTCCCACAACTGCTTCTAAAGGCAGTCCAAGGTTGCATAAGGGTTAGGGCTGGAACAGAACTGGAAGACATAGGGCTGCTTTTATAAAGAAACATGCATTTTATCTAGCAGCCTTTCTCCATTATAGCCCCACATGTCTTAATATATTTCAGTGGTCTCAGTTAGAGTGGTTCTGCCTCTCAGGGGACATTTAGCAGTGTCTGAAGATATTTTTGATAGTCACAGTGGGGGAATTTACTGCTGGCATCTAGTAGGTAGAGAACAAGGATGCTGCTAAATACCCTACAGTGCATAGAACATCTCCACGCAACAAAGAATCATTCAGCCTAAAATGTCAAGATTGCCAACATGGAGAAACCCGTTCATTCTAAACTGTGTCAGCTAACACCTTAGTACTCAGAGTGTGGTCCCCAGAGGATATCAGCATCACTTGGAAGTTTGTGAGAAGTGCAGATTCTCAGGATCCACTACAGACTCACTGGATTAGGATCTGCACTTTCATAAGATCCTATCCTCAGGTGGTTCATAGGCACACTCAGTTTTGAGAAGTACGACCAACACGCTCTGAGAACTACAGCCGGCAAGACGGTGATAAGTGTCTCAGAGTAACCAAATTAAGAAGAGGCAGAATCCCAGCTCTGTCTGTAAATCCTCAGAAACTCACTTCTCCAGCTATTTTTGTTTTTCATTTTCATTTAAGTATCTTTCACTTCTTTAATCCCTTTCCTTCCTTCCTTCCTCTCTAGTTACTCTGCTTCATCAAAGCTATATTCTTTTGTCTTTATCCCACGTGTGTGCATTGCTTTTTCTAGGTCTTTAATTTTGAGCCACTCTTGATGCCAAAAAAAAAAAAAAAAAGAAAAAAGGCAGACACTTATCTCTTTAATTAAAGAAAATTATCCTAGAGGGAAAAGTGGGTAGAATCTGGAAGGACAGCCGTACTTTCTGAAACGTGATATAACACAATTAAATTCAACCTTCCTGCACTGAGCCTTCAGTGGCAAGATATTAAAAAGGAAAGCAATAAAGCTTATCCAGTTCTAATTTAATGAGAAGCCAGTGCAATTGCTTTCTTTGATATACCTTTTGTCAACGCAGCTTCAGGTTTTGCATAGACAATCTAAAACCCTGGAAATTTGCCATACTGACTTACCAGCAAAATTTCTGCTGAACCAAAGCATAATAAAAGGACTGATGAAAAAAATAAAATTTAGCCTGCATACCATGTCAGTGTACCATAAAATTATGGAAATTTTTTTAGCTATTTAGGAATTCTCTCTTTTTAAGTGTTTGCTTATGTCAAGTTCACCATGTATTAGCTCTATAGAAAATATGAGCTAAAGTTTTAAACCACTGAAGCAAACTTCAGTTAAACTTGATGCACATTTTTTAAGCATCTACTGCTTACAAGAACCGGAATAAGAATTATGGGATATTAAAAGAGATTAAGATACTATCCCTGCCCTAGCTGGTAATCTGGTGTGTATGTGTGTCCATGCTTGTGTGTTGGAATGAATGTGAAGTGAGAGTCATTCAGTCATGTCCGACTCTTTGAGACCCCATGGACTATATAGTCCTGGGAAATTCTCTAGGCCAGAATATTGGAGTGGGTAGCCTTTCCATTCTCCAAGAGATCTTCCCAACCCAGGGATCGAACCCAGGTCTCCCACATTGCAGGAAGATTCTTTACCAGCTGAGCCACAAGGGAATCCTGAGAATACTGGATAGCCTATCCCTTCTCTAGGGGATCTTCCTGACCCAGGAGTTAAACCGGGGTCTCCTGAATTGAAGATGGATTCTTTAAGTGAATAAGCATATGCAGAAATTTGTTCATGGTGTATTAATACAGGAATCAACCAAGAGTTGTAGAAGTTTATAATGAAATATGCATGCCTACTGTCTCTTTGTTCCAGAAAAGTGGATTTTGAAATTAAAAAAAATGAAAAATAGGACTGAAGAAGCTCTAGTCCCTAAAATACTGTTTTTTCTCAATGACATTTTACATCCTGGTTAACAGTTTCAGGAAAGCTTAAGGAGCATAAGCAAACCTATCACTCCTATTTATGCTTGTTTTCCCCAGAATTTCTTCATAGCTTTATTTTTCAAAACATCTCATCATAGCTGCATAACTCTTTTCCCTCCCTTTTAAAACTCTGGAGATACCAAAGCAGAAACTTACTCTTTTTGACTGTGAATCTAAGCCATCCATGCAAGACAGTGACACTGTTTTGTAAATACTGAAGAGAATCTACTAAAAGTAATAAGAAGCAGATATTTAAATAAGTTTAATTGAATAAAATTTATTTTGCTTAGAAATGACTTGTAGAAATAGTACCTGTAACAGTCACTATGCAAATTTTTTTCACCTGGCATCTGTTTGAGGTTTTAATAAGGAGGCTCTAGAAGTGATCTCCAACTTTTCTCTGAGTCCTAATTAATATTCGAAAGAACATATGCTATCTAGAAATGACAAGTAATGAGAAAGCTAGTATTTTTGCTTATAGCCTATGACCTTGCAAATGACTCTTTGTGCCAAAAATTGCATCAATATTTGGACTGAATTCCTAAAGTAAATCAAAGGACCTTGAGTCATACTAAAGCTTCATTCAGTTAAGCATTAGAAGATTAATTTTTAAAAGAAGCTAGAAAAACTGGTCTTACATGATAAGTTTCATAGGGCAGTGCTCACCTTTTGAAACTGGGAGGTGTGTGCTCACTGTGTGATATTGAAGATTATTAAAGTAAGAGTGTATGTTCACCATCATATAAAGCTAATCTACTTCATTAATAATGCTGGCCTTGAATTTTTCAAAAATACTTGTATTTGCCTCAAATTCCATGAATCATGTTCTCTATGAATCAAACCCTGTGTTTCATTTCTCACATGTGGCTCTTCTGCTGCCTCCATTCTAACACTGCTGGCTGCTTTTGATGTGATGTCAAATCTTGGAGTTAGGTGGGTTTGTTTTGTTTTTCAAATAAGATAATGAAAAGTTCTGTTTGGAATAAAGATATGCTGGCACATTAGGAAGCAAAAAGCTAGTGAAGGAACTTTTGAAAGGAATTCAGAAACCTTGCTTCTGAGGAAATAGATATAAAGAAATCATATTTTATATAATATTGAACAGATGTACTTCTGTTTTGTCTTATAATCATTTTTTCTCTTTTAGTCTTTCACCTTCAAGCCTGAACCATGACATCAAAAGCTTCAGAGAAGTGGAGTATGGGCTCCATCTGGTCACCCTTTGAACCGAGTGCATCATGAGGATTCTGTAGGTACGTCCTGGTTAGACCCCATCCTTGTGGGAGGAAGGAGGTATCAGAGGCAGAGGGAACACATGGTGACAAAGTGTCTGGGGGACTTTTCTAGACTACAGTGCTGAACGTGGAGACATTCAGGTGGAGGGAGAGAAGAGGTGAAAGAAGGGTGGCTTTTGCGCCGTTTCTTATTGAGAGAAGCAATCTCACAAGGTGATTCTTCTCATGACCGTGTGAGCAACTGCAGAGTCAAGTAGACGGAGTGAGAGCCTGATTCCCCTGAATATCCCTTTCTAGAAACTTCTGAGAATACTGTCGAGAACTGTCTAGATAGCTAAGGGCATTGGGTGAAATTAAAAGGAGGGGTGTGACTCCAGTAGGGCAACGTGACACTAAGCAAGGGTGGGCCCACCTGGGGTGGGGGTAAAATGAAGTCAAAGGTCAGACCTCAGCAGACCCAGTTGAGAAAGACTCGACAGTTCCTCGGGCCCAGGAGATGCCAGTGTGGCTCCGTGCTTGGAATAGGACACGGAAGGTAGGGGATGGTGATCATGTACCCGGGACCCCACCACCGCTCTCTGAGCTGCCATCTTGAAGAAGAGCCGAGGGAGCAGAGAAAGTTTAAAATGCTTGGGCCTGTACTCTGAAAATCTGAGTTATATCTGTGGTTTTCTCTCTTAACGGGGTAGGGGCCCTCCCTAAGAAGTGTCATGAATTCTAGAACATAAATAAGCAGAAGGGTTTCTGAGCACAGCTGAGTGTAGGATGGTAAAATTTCCCAGGCTGCCAGACAGATCTGGCTGCCTAATCCTGGGGCCTATTAATGTAATTTACATCAATTGGGTTTTTTCAGTTTCAAGAATTTCTAAGCTGTAAAACTATACAGTAAACTTTGAAGGGTAGGCAAGACCGTAATGATGGTATTATCGCAGTGTTTGAGGTTTTGGCAGTGAGAAGGTTTGCCTTTGGGAGTGTAGCCCCCTGAGGGGCTGCTGGGAGGGATTCCGTGTTTCCTACAGGGAGCCCTTAGAAAGAAGCGTGGGAGAAGGCTGCACAGGCTCCTTGTTTTTCTGAGTTGCTCTTAATGTCCATCTTCCCCTTGCCACTTCCAGGCTGATTCTTCCTCTTCTTTCATTTTCAATGGGTCTTTTGTTCCTTGTTGGAATTGCCTAATGGGTAGGTTGGGCCCAGGGACCCCAGAATGAAGGCCTCTCAGATAAGCTTTCTAACAGTCAAATAACTACAGTCACCACTGAAGAGAGCACAAAGCATTTCCTGTAAGGAGAGTACATTCCTTCCGTAATGCCTGCCCCAAGAGTTAGAACCACAGGGTGATTAAAGCCTGGCCAAGCAATTCTGGTTTGATCATTTCAGTTTGCTCTTCACTGCTGCAATGGAGAAAAATGTTCCTAGTTTTTGAAGGAACGCTCATTTCTTCCTCCTTATAAATGTGTTTTTACTAAACTCCTCTTCACTGTCAAGTATGAGAACAAATGTGCAGATGTCCATTAAGAAATTTATGATAAATGGTTATTTATCTTATAAATAAATGGTATTTATCTTATAAATGGTATTTATCTCATAGGAGATTATTCATGAATTTGTGTTACTTAATGCCACACCCTTCCTTTTTCCCCATAAAACACCTGTGATGTGGAGTGGGTGGTTTGTGGAGCCTAAAGTAACCCATTTTGTTAATGAACAAAAGCAAAGAAAAAGAGATCTAGACAAGAAAGAAAAGGCAGCCATGTTAAAAAACATGTCTTTTTGAGAACTCATGAGAGAAACAATCACTCAGGTTTGCAAGGGAAACTGATGGCAGTGGAAATATATATATTTTTAATATGCATTTTATTAACACATGTTACCGATGAAGATAATAGAATACATAGAAACAGTACAAGTTCTTGAGACTGTGATCTTATATTAGGGTGAGGGGATTAAGAAGACAGTGGAGAGAAATCCTTCAGGTACAGTTAGACTGAGAGACTCATTTAGTGTATAAGTAATTCCTGCCCATAGAATCATCTGTCCTTCAGTAAAAACATAAGAACTGTCTTCTTTCATGATTCTGGGCAAGAATGAATGAATAAAATTTTGAGGAAGGTAATTAATTTGCACGATGTTGTCAATTAGGTAAGAAGAAAAAATGAGAAAAAAGTAGGAAAATGTTCCATGGTGGAATAATCTACTTTTCTTATAGTTAGTGTGAGAATTTTTTAATTGAAGTATAATTGTATAATATTAAGTTAAGGTGTACAATATAGTGATTCATAATTTTAAAGTTATACTCCACTTATAGTTATTATTAACTTATAGTTATTATAGTTATTGTGACTTCCCTGGTGGCTCAGACAGTAAAGCTTCTGCCAATAATGCGGGGGATCTGGGTTCAATCTCTGGGTAGGGAAGATTCCCTGGAGAAGGAAATGGCAACCCCCTCCAGTACTCTCGCTTGGAAAATCCCCTGAACGGAGGAGCCTGGTAGGCTACTTTTTCTCAAGCCCCAACTTTTCTCTACGTCAGAGGAAAAGCCTGAGTCCTGGTGCTGGCTGCCAAGGCCCCCTGCTCTCTGGCCCCTTTCTCTTCCTGGCTAGGAAAAGCCTGAGTGCTGGTGCTGGCTGCCGAGGCCCCCTGCTCTCTGGCCCCTTTTCTCTTCCTGGCTCACTTTCTCTCTTGGCCACTCTGATTCCTTGCTGTTTCCGACCAGTCAGACCCCTTGTGCCCGTGTTCCTTCTCTGCACGGAGTGATCTTTCTTCGGATCTTTGTGACTCTGTGTTCTTTAAGCTTTCTGTTCATATGGAAAGCCAAGAAATCTCCACTGGCCACTCTATTTAAATAGTATCCTCATGTCCCCAGTGTGCTATCTCCCTTTCCAGTCTTATTTTGCTCTCAGCACCTGTAACCTTCTCGTGTGTATATAAGACACACATGCCTGTATAGGCTCCTTGCCCTACCTTTCTAGCATATAAGCCCTTTGAGGTCAGGGATTTCTGTTTCCTTCATTACCATATTTGCAGGCCCCAGAACAGTGCCCTGCAAATGCAGATGATCAGCAAAAATTTATTAAAAGAAAAATATCATGTTTTATCTTTTAGTACCTGGTCAGCCAGTGGGATAAAACATTTGGAATCAAGAATTAATCTGGTTGTGTTTCAAGAAGCTTCTTCAGGAGTCAGTTGTTTTCCTTAGTTTATCCTAATGGTTTATGAAGTTTCAATTATAAATCGCACTGTGAACAAATTCTGAAAGTAATAATAGTTTCAGTTGTTGTTTAATTGCTAAGTCATGTCTGACTCTTTGTGACCCCTTGAACTGTAGCCCACCAGGCTCCTCTGTCCATGAGGTTCTACAGACAAGAATACTAGAGTGGGTTGCCATTCCCTTCTCTGGGGGATCTTCCTGACCCAGGGATTGAACCTGCGTCTCTTGAGTCTCCTCATTGGCAGGTGAATTCTTTACCACCTTGTCACCTAGGAAACTCGATAGTTTCAGTAAATCTATGTAATAATGAATGCTAATAAAGACATAGTTTTCATCTGATTATGGGCTTCCCTGGTGGCTCACTCAGAATCCACCAGCAATGCTGGAGACCTGGGTTCAATCCCTGGGTTGGGAAGATTGGAGGGCATGGCAACCTGCTCCTGTATTCTTGCCTGGAGAATCCCCGTGGACAGAGGAGCCTGGAAGGCTACAGTCCATGGAGTCACAAAGAGTCGGACACGACTGAGTGACTAAGTGTGGTAATAATGATCGAAATTCCATTTGTACATTTTGTGTTGAAATAAATTAACAAAACATTTAAATAATCATGTGTTATATAAACAATAAGCATTTATAACTCTTTGCAAGTGTTTTTTAGAAAAATACTTTCTAAAGACCGTAAATTGAGCAGTCTGTGCTGCAGAAGCCAGAAAATAATAGATGAGCTAATACTGCCCTCTAGTGGGAAATAGGAGACATACAACATTGGAATCTGATACTTCAAAGACTCCATTATTTTAGTTCAGGGAATGCCTCGAGCTGGATATTTCCAATTTATCATTTGCTTTTATAGTGTTGTGTTAGTCACTCAGTCGTGTCTGACTCTTTGCGACCCGATGGACTGTAGCGTACCAGGCTATTCTGTCCATGGGAATCTCTGGGCAAGAATATTGGAGTGGGTTGCCATTTATAGTGTTGAGTTACAAATTTTAATTTTATAGTTAAAATCTGAATTATATAAAAGCCTTGAATAAGCAATGTATAAAAAACATATATGACCAGTCAACTTTTCAAAAATGTGTTCATATTTCATAAGAATCGAAAAATACAAATTAAGAAAAGAGATATACCTTTTCATCTATCAAATCAGTAAGTAGTTTCAAAAGAAATTGAAGGTATAAGAAAGGATCATTGTTGGTAGGAGCATAGTTGGCATTAATTTCTTTACCTGGAGTTCTTTTTTGAGGGGGAAATTCCCTAAAATTGTGTAAAGATTTTTGTGTGTATTTATATTTTTTTTCTGAAGAGTCGTAAAATCCATCAGATTCTCAAAGCCCATGGTCCCAAATGTTAAGAACAAATGTTTAAATTATTTCTGGGGATGCAAATTGGCAATTTAAAAAAAGTGATTTAATTTATTTCTTTTTGGCTGTGTTGGGTCTTCATTGTTTCCTGGACTTTTCTGTTTGCTGCAAGCGGGGGCTACTCTGTGGCTGCAGTGAGGAGGCTCCTCATTGCAGTGGCTGCTCTTGCGTGGAGCCCGGGCTTCAGGGCTGGCGAGACTCAACAGTTGTGGCCCCGGATCTTTAGAGCACAGGCTCAATAGCTGTGGCACATGGGCTTAGTTGCTCCGTGCCATGTGGGATCTTTCTAGACCAGGGATCGAACCCATGTCTCCTGAATTGGCAGGTGAATTCTTTACCACTGAGTCACCAGGGAAGCCTGGAAATTGGCAATTTGTGCCAAAAAAAAAATTCACGGGTATGTGCATAACTGCATTGTTTTGATGTTTAGCAGTTACAAACCGTGTAAATGCTCAACAATAGGGAAGTTTAAATAAATTACATTCCAGCCCTAGGAGAGTGTCACTGTGGCTATCAGCAATCGTGTTGTAGAATTAATGATTCTTGCACCTGTGAATTTTATTAGCAAAGAAATTAGTGAGGGAGGCTGTGTAGGGAAGCAATAATTCCTGAGCCTGATTTTTCTTTTAACTGCAAATCACCAAGCAGAGTCTCCAGTACAATGGCACCATTGAAGGCCTTGGTTAAGTCTGTCTAGCTTTCCATTTGATACTGTGTTTTAGGTATGAACCTGCCTTCTGGGCCCTCCGTAGAAATGGGGGTGGGGAGGAGGCGCATTGTAGTACTGTGAGAAAACTGCATTGCTTATACAGATAATGTTCCACCCAAAGAGGAATCGTGACTTTGGAAACACGAGTGCAGCAATTACAACACATGAAACAGCTAATAATAGGGCAGGATCTTCAAGACACAAGGTAAAGAGGAAAAAGCCAGGAGCTGGACAGGCTGCTATCCTTGGTGTCAGTTTACATGTACCTTTTGTTTTTAAGACTCTGGATACCAAGGACCCTGGCAGCAGTGGCGGCCTGAGGGAAGGGAACTGTGGAAACTGGGAGGCGCAGACACAGACTTCCTTTATTTTCACTGCAAAGCTTTTGTGCATCTGAGCTCCCCCATCCTGACCTATGGATCATTTCATCAGATTACAGAGACAAAGCTGCCATACAAAAATATCTACCCAAAGAAAACTTTGTCATTGAAAAAAATGCTTCCAGTGGCTTCTTTCTTTGGAGCAACATCAAAATGTTTATGTATTTAGTTAAAACCCATTTTTAGGCTTTTGGTCATGAGCTCTCATGTTTTTTATTTCCCATTGCGTGATTTCTGAAATCCCATCTGGTCAATAAAGTGATTTTTATCTGAACTATTAATTGTAATATATCAAAGTAAATAATAAATGTAAAACATTAATTACAGAGTCCCTACTTCTTAAAAAATTAGATAAAATCCTAGGAAGATGTACTGTTTCTATGAAGGTAAGACCCTTTCTCTCATATACGTAAAGTTACATCTTCATGCTCCAGTGCAGATGGCTTGCAATATAAAAAGACTGACAACTAGAGTTATAATTAGGTTTTGCTTGTTTCCTTTGGAGTTTATAGTCCAGAAAGCTCATGAAAATGATGAGAGTCTTATAACCTCTTATGGGTTGATTTGTGCCCCAGCTTCATCCCCCCCATTCTTATGCTGAAGTCTGAAGCATCCCATCCCCACCTAGAATGTGATCTTATTTGGAAAAAGTGTCCTTGCAGGTGGACTAATAAAAATTAGTCCTTAACTAATTATAGTTAAGATGAAGTCATACTAGAATAGGGTGGGCTTTAATCCAATATGATATTGGTATCCTTATAAAAAGGGGAAATTTGGACACAGACATGCACACAGGGAGCACAGTGTGTGAAGATAAATTCAGAGTTTGGGGTGATGATTCTACAAGCCAAGGAAAGCCAAAGACTGCCAGCCAAATACCAAAAGTCAGGGGAGAGGCATGAAACAGATTCTTCGTCACAGCCTTAAGAAGGAACAGACTCTGCCAACATCTCTATCTTCAACTTCTAGCCTTCCAAATTGTAAGTTCTGGAAAGACAATAAGCTCTCTTTTAAGTTACTCCAGCAAATGAATATACCTCCCAACCCAAATGAAATCAATCAGGAAAACAAACTTGGAAAAATGAAGACAGACCATTCTGGAGAGGCCAGAGCACCCTCTCCTTAAAAAACTTAGAATGTTTTTAATAATGAAAGAAGACTCTATGTGCAAACAGCAAAAAATGAGGGAGTCCAATTCCCAAAGAAGCAAGAGCTCAATACGTGCCTGCCTTGGTGCTGAGTGCTTTGCTTAGAAAACTACTAATTCTTCCAACAATGTGCAAAGTTGATATAGTTTACAGAGGCTACTGAGCCTTAGAAGAATAAACGATGATCACAAGGGATTGTAGGCAGTAAGTCTTGAGTTCAAGATTTAGACCCAGATTTAACATTCTCTGATTCAGAATTTCTGGACTTTAAGTTTTTCAACAGTGATTTTGAGATGCTTATTCAGAACATTTTAAACTATGTAGGATTTATCCATTGTTTTAGATAATGTGGAGTAGCAAAGAGCAGTCACCCCAAAAGACACTGACCCAGACTTGCCTGTGAGTGTTCAGGAATCTCTGGCAGAGGCGTGGATCAGCAGTGGCCTGCTGCAGGGTTGGGGGCACTGAGTATAGCAGTGCATGCACAGGAGCTTTTGTAGGTAGTTGCCATTTTCTTCATTACCTCCACCATAGTTTGGTCTCAGGTCAAACAACAGGGAGGGAGCACAGCCTCACCCATCAACAGAAAATTGGATTAAAGATTTACTGAACATGGTCCCGCCCATCAGAACAAGACCCAGTTTCCCCCACAGTCAGTCTCTCCCATCAGGAAGCTTTCATAAGCCTCTTATCCTTATCCATCAGAGGGCAGTTCAGTTCAGTCACTCGGTTGTGTCCCACTCTTTGTGACCACATGGACTGCAGCACGCCAGGCCTCCCTGTCTATCACCAACTCCTGGAGTTTACTCAAACTCATGTCCATTGAGTTGGTGATGCCATCCAACTGTCTCATCCTCTGTCATCCCCTTCTCCTCCCACATTCAATCTTTTTCAGCACCAGGGTCTTTTCAAATGAGTCAGCTCTTCACATCAGGTGGCCAAAGTATTGGAGTTTAGCTTCAGCATCAGTCCTTCCAATGAAAATTCAGGACTAATCTCCTTTAGGATGGACTGGTTGGATCTCCTTGCAGTCCAAGGGACTCTCAAGAGTCTTCTCCAACACCACAGTTCAAAAGCATCAATTCTTCACACTTAGCTTTCTTTATAGTCCAACTCTCATATCTATACATGACTACTGGAAAAACCATAGCCTTGACTAGATGGGCATTTGTTGACAAAGTAATGTCTCTGCTTTTTAATATGCTGTCTAGGTTGGTCATAACTTTTCTTCCAAGGAGTAAGCGTCTTTTAATTTCATGGCTGCAGTCACCATCTGCAGTGATTTTGGAGCCCTAAAAGAAAAGACCGTCACTGTTTCCATGGTTTCCCCATCTATTTCCCATGAAGTGATGGGACCAGATGCCATGATCTTAGAACTTGTTCACTCTCCTCTTTCACTTTCATCAAGAGGCTCTTTAGTTCTTCTTTGCTTTCTGCCATAAAGGTGGTGTCATCTGCATATCTGAGGTCATTGATATTTCTCCCCGCAATCTTGACTCCAGCTTGTGCTTCATCCAGCCCAGAATTTCTCATGATGTACTCTGCATATAAGTTAAATAAGTAGGGTGATGATATATAGCCTTGACGTACTCCTTTTCCTATTTGGAACCAGTCTGTTGTTCCATGTCCAGTTCTAACTGTTGCTTCCTGACCTGCATACAGGTTCTCAAGAGGCAGGTCATGTGGTCTGGTATTTGCATCTCTTTCAGAATTTTCCACAGTTTATTGTGATCCACACAGTCAAAGGCTTTGGCATAGTCAATAAAGCAGAAATAGATGTTTTTCTGAAACTCTCTTGCTTTTTTGATGATCCAATAGATGTTGGCAATTTGATCTCTGGTTCCTCTGCCTTTTCTAAAACCAGCTTGAACATCTGGAAGTTCACAGATCATGTATTGCTGAAGCCTGGCTTGGAGAAGTTTGAGCATTACTTTACTAGCGTGTGAGATGAGTGCAATTGTGCGGTAGTTTGAGCATTCTTTGGCATTGCCTTTCTTTGGGACTGGAATGAAAACTGACCTTTTCCAGTCCTGTGGCCACTGCTGAGTTTCCCAAATTTGCTGACATATCACATGCAGCTCTCTCACAGGATCATCTTTTAGGATTTGAAATAGCTCAAATGGAATCCATCACCTCCCCTAGCTTTGTTTGTAGTGATGCTTCCTAAGGCCCACTTGACTTCACATTCCAGGATGTTTGGCTCTAGGTGAGTGTGAGTGATCACACCATCATGATTATATGGTTCATGAAGATCTTTTTTGTACAGTTCTTCTATGTATTCTTGCCACCTCTTCTGAATATCTTCTGCTTCTGTTAGGTTCATACCATTTCTGTCCTTTATCGAACCCATCTTTGCATGAAATGGTCCCTTGGTAGCTCTAATTTTCTTGAAGATATCTCTAGTCTTTTCCGTTCTGTTGTTTTCCTCTGTTTCTTTGCATTGATTGCTGAGGAAGGCTTTCTTATCTCTCCTTGCTATTCTTTGGAACTCTGCATTCAAATGGATATGTCTTTCCTTTTCTCCTTTGCTTTTCACTTCTCTTCTTTTCACAGCTATTTGTAAGGCCCCCTCAGACAGCCATTTTGCTTTTTTGCATTTCTTTTTCTTGGAGATGGTATTGATTCCTGTCTTCTGTACAATGTCATGAACCTCTTTCTGTAGTTCATCAGGCAGTCTGTCTATCAGATCTAGTCCCTTAAATCTATTTTTCACTTCCACTGTATAGTCATAAGGGATTTGACTTAGGTCATACCTGAATGATCTAGTGGTTTTCCTCATTTTCTTCAATTTATGTCTGAATTTGGCGATAAGGAGTTCATGGTCTGAGCCACAGTCAGCTCCCAGTGTTGTTTTGCTGACTGTATAGAGCTTCTCCATCTTTGGCTGCAAAGAATATAATTAATCTGATTTCAGTGTTGACCATCTGGTGATGTCCATGTGTAGAGTAGTCTCTTGTGTTGTTTGAAGAGGGTGTTTGCTATGACCAGTGCATTCTCTTGGCAGCAGTCTATTAGACTTCGCCCTGTTTCATTTTGTACTCCAAGGCCAAATTTGCCTGTTACTCCAGGTGTTTCTTGACTTGCTACTTTTGCATTCCAGTCCCCTATAATGAAAAGGACATCTTTTTGGAGTGTTAGTTCTAGAAGGTCTTGTAGGTCTTCATAGAACCATTCAACTTCAGCTTCTTCAGTGTTACTGGTTGGGCATATACTTGGATTACTGTGATATTGAATGGTTTGCCTTGGAAACGAACAGAGATCATTCTGTCATTTTTGAGATTGCATCCAAGTACTGTATTTCAGACTCTTTTGTTGACTATAATGGCTACTGCATTTCTTCTGAGGGATTCCTGCCCACAGTAGTAGATATAATGGTCATCTGAGTTAAATTCACACATTTCAGTCCGTCTTAGTTTGCTGATGCCTACAATGTCGATGTTCACTCTTGCCATCTCCTGTTTGACCACTTCCAATTTTCCTTGATTCATGGACCTAACATTCCAGGTTCCTATGCAATGTTGCTCTTTACAGCATTGGACCTTGCTTCTATCACCAGTCATATCCACAACTGTGTGTTGTTTTTGCTTTGGCTCCATCCCTTCATTCTTTCTGGAGTTATTTCTCCACTGATCTCCAGTAGCATATTGGGCACCTACTGACCTGGGGAGTTCATCTTTCAGTGTCCTATTTTTTTGCCTTTTCATACTGTTCATGGGGTACTCAAGGCAAGGATACTGAAGTTTTGCCATTCCCTTCTCCAGTGAACCACATTCTGTCAGACCTTTCCACCATGCCCTGTATGTCTTGAGTGGCCGCACATGGTGTGGCTTAGTTTCACTGAGTTAGACATGGCCATGGTCCATGTGATCAGATTGGCTAGTTGTCTGTGATTGTGGTTTAAGTCTGTCTGCCCTCTGATGCCCTCTCTCAGCACCTACCATCTTACTTGGGTTTCTCTTACCTTGGACTTGGGGTATCTCTTCACGGCTGCTCCAGCAAAGCGCAGCCGCTGCTCCTTACCTTGGACATTAGGTATCTCCTCTCGGCCGCTGCCCCTGAAATTGGACATGGGGTAGCTCCTCTCTGCGCTCCTGTGCCATCGCAGCTGCCGCTTTTCATGCAAAGTTGGGCACAACAAAGGACAGAAATGGTATGGACCTCAGAGAAGCAGAAGATATTAAGAAGAGGTGTCAAGAATACACAGAAGAGGTCCAGGGAACAAGATGGCAGAGGAGTACGTGGACATGGTGTACATCTATCTCCACGGATACCTCAGGGATATACCTTCAGACACAGAAGTGCATGCAGAACTCCAGCTGATAGTGGACAGGAGTACCTGGCCAGTGGAAAAGAATATATAGAACCACACAAAACTCGGTAGGATGAAGGAACTAGGGGGGAAAACCAGAGTGTTAGTAGGAATGGACCTGCACTTGGCTGCTGGGGGAACTGAAGCAGGGGTCAGTCCCCACATCGCGGCAATTATCTGAGTCAGAGGAGAAACATTTAAGTCTGAGAGTGAAACAGCTGATCTGTGGCAGCCTAAATGGAATGAGAATCAGACAGTCCTTTCCACAGCCATACATACCCTGGACAGGGACACAGGTCCCCTAGAAGTCACAGCGGCTGGGAGCTGGAGTTTAGGGATTGTGGAGCAATCTCAGGACAAGGGCTGCTGTTGACTGTGGAGAGACAAATCAAGGGGAAGTGAGGGAGGAGATTGTGGTGGGAAATGCCTGTGAAGGAAAGCCAGGCAGCCATGGAAGCAAGGCAGTACTGCTGAGTCATGTGTAGGGGCTGGAGCCATCACCATAGCCTCTCTCTCCCTACAGCCAGCATTGGCAGCTGAACAATAGACAGACTGGTCCATCAAACTCCTGACACACTGAACTACAGAATAGGACCCCACCCAGTGTGCCCCTTTAAGTGCCTGAAATGCCAATCTACAGAGTAGGACTCCAGCCAGGGGGGCCCCTCTATGTGCCTGACATGCCGAACAACAGAGAAGGACCCCAGGCAAGGGAGCCCTCTTAGTGCCTGAATGAGTGGAATGATGGAGAAAGACTGGCCAAAGAGGCCTTCTGATCGCCAGCTACAAGAGGCTCAGAAAGAGACTCTGATAGGGCCATAACTCCTGTGATGGGGGCAGTCTGTGTCCCTGTACGCTTGGCACTGCCAGGTCCCTGCAAGCCAAGCAGCTGTGCCACCTTCACTCTCAACTCTCACGGGGGCAGAACTGCCACAGGCAAAAAAAGTCTTGCATCTGTGCATGCAGGGTGCTTTGGTAGTGTCCGACTCTTTGCGACCCTGTAGACTGTGGCCTGCCAGGCTTCTCTGTCAGGGAGCAGGGCTCTCCAGGCAAGAATACTGGAGCGTATTGGCCAATACTGGTTGCCATAACCTTCTGGAGCATTGTATTTCTTGCTGCCCTAGCTGCCAACTCCCCTGAGTACCTGGTGCTGCCAAAACCCTTGCAACCCAAGCAGCTGCACCACCTCCACACCTGGCCCTCACAGGGGCAAACCCAAGTCCTCCAGGGTAGCCTCAGGAGCAAACTCCAGTGGATGACCCGAATACAGAGGTGGAAATAAAACCATAAATGAAACCCAGGGGCAGTGTGTCTAAGGAAGAAGACCCAAAACCTTCCCACCAGCTGTACAAACTGCAAATTAAATCCACACAATCAACTAGGCAGACTCTGTGTCTATGGAATATATTAAAGGTCATTGGGAGCTCCCACAAAAGAAAGCACACTGGTTCTGATAGCTGTGGACATTGAGGGCAAGAACACACAGGAATAGGACCAGATTAGAATCTGAACTGCTCCCACAGCAGGTCCAGAGATCAGCATAGTGTTGGAGAGCATCCTAGGTGAACTGTGACTCCCAGTGAGGCAAAGGACTCTTGACAGCAGTGACTCAAACAAAACAAAACAAAAACAAAAACAAAACAAAAAAACCCCCCAAAACATTTATTATTCTCATGTTTTTTTGGAAGGAATGATGCTAAAGCTGAAACTCCAGTACTTTGGCCACCTCATGCGAAGAGTTGACTCATTGGAAAAGACTCTGATGCTGGGAGGGATTGGGGGCAGGAGGAGAAGGGGATGACAGAGGATGAGATGGCTGGATGGCATCACTGACTCGATGGACGTGAGTCTGAGTGAACTCCAGGAGTTGGTGATGGACAGGGAGGCCTGGCATGCTGCGATTCATGGGGTCGCAGAGTCAGACACGACTGAGCGAATGATCTGATCTGATAGATTCTTTTGGATTTTTTTCTTTTTTGTTTTTCCTTTATTTTCCCCTTCTGTTGTAGTTGTCAATTTTATTGGCACTGTGAAATCTAATTAAGCTTTTTTTCTTCCCCCTCAGTCACATTCTTTATTGTTGTTATAAACCTCTGCCTCTACGTTGGGCTTTTGCAGTTTTGTGGAGTTTTCCTTTTTTTCCTTTTTATCTTTCTTGTTCCATTTTTTTTCCTTTTCTCTTTTTTACAATTTCCTTTTTTATTTTTTATAATTTTAATTTTTAATATTTTAAAACCTATTATAATTGTCTACACTTATTCCTTTGTTTGCCTTTCCTACTGTTCTTTTCTCCTTGTAGTTAATCTTTAATATATATAAGTCTTATTCATCTATCTCTATTAACTTTGCATATTTATTCTTTCTTTCCTTTCCTCTCAATATATTTGTTAGTTTTGTTTTCATTGCTTTATTCCCCACTTGGCACATTGCTTTAGTCTTGTTTTCCCGTTTGTGCTTTAGCTAACTGGTAAATATAATTTTTGGTTTCCTTTGTTTTCTAGGTCAGTCTACTGTACTTTATTTTTGTTAGCCTGTTTTGACTTTCGGACACGACTGAGCGATTTCACTTTATTTTTTTACTTCCATGCATTGGAGAAGGAAATGGCAACCCACTCCAGTGTTCTTGCCTGGAGAATCCCAGGGATGGGGGAGCCTGGTGGGCTGCCGTCTATGGAGTCGCACAGGGTCGGACACAACTGAAGCAACTTAGCAGCAGCAGCAGCAGCAGCATGGGTGTATATACACATGTGTATATTCCATTATTGTAATTACTATTTGCCTGATTTTGTAATGGCCATTTGTCTGGGGTCATCTTTGGTTTCTCTTTTTTGGATATTTGTTTCAATCTCACTTAATGGCATAACAAAACATTTGTGGAATCTTCATTCCTGGCCAGAGATCAAGCCCTGAGCCTTTGGAATGGGAGCACTGACTCCAAGACCCTATCCTACCAGAGAACTAACCCTAGGGAGTATCAAATAGTGAGAACTCACACAAAGGAAACCACTTGAACCCGGCACCACCCAACCACCAGTAGCACCCTGTGCAGGACGCCTCATCTAAACAACAAACAAAACAAAAACACAAACCCTGTCATCAGCAGACAGGATTACCACAATACTTAGCCTTGCCCATCAGAGGAAAACCAACTAACCAAACAAATAAAAACTCAGCACAAATCTCACCCTATACAAAGCTTACACAAACCACTGGACCAACCTTAGGAGAGCAGAAACCAAAAGGAAGAAAGAATTCAACCTTGAAGCCTGGGAAAAGGAGACTTGAAACACAGTAAGTTTAAAAAAAAAAAAAGGAAAAGGCAGAGAAATGCTGCACAAATGAAGGAACAAACTAGAAACACAGAAGTCCAAATAAATGAAGAAGAAATAGGCAAACTACCTGAAAAAGTATTCAGAATGATAATAGTAAAGATGATCAAAAACCTTGAAAGCAAAATGGAGAAAATGCAAGAATCAATTAACAAAGACCTAGAAGAATTACAGAATAATCATATGGAGTCAAACAATACAATTACTGAAATTAAAAATATACTCTAGAAGAAATCAATAGCAGAATATCTGAAGCAGAATGAATCTGTGAGCTGGAAGATAAAATGGTGGAAATCACTTCTGAAGAGCAGAATAAAGTGAAAAGAATGAAAAGAACTGAGGATAATCTCAGAGACCTCTGGGACAACATCAAATGCACCAACATTCAAATTATAGGGGTCCCAGAAGAAGAAGAGAAAAAGAAAGGATATGAGAAATTTTTGAAGAGGCTATAGTTGAAAATTTCCCCAACTTGGAAAAGGAAATAGTCAGTCAAGTCCAAGAGGCACAAAGAGTCCCATACAGGATAAACCCAAGGAGAAAAATGCTAAGACACATACTAATTAAACTAACAAAGACTAAACACAAAAAATATTAAAGCAGCAAGGGAGAAGCAACAAGTAACATACAAAGAAAACCCCATATGCTTGACAGCTGATCTTTCAGCAGAGATTCTGCAGGCCAGAAGGGAATGGCAGAATATATTGAAAGGGAAAAATCTACAACCAAGATTACTGTACCTGACAAGGATCTCATTCAAAATTGATGGAGAAATAAAAAGCTTTTCAGACAAGAAAAGTTAAGAGAATTCAGTACCTCCAAACCAGCTTTACAATAAATGTTAAGGGGACTTCTATAATCAAGAAATACAAGAGAAGAAAAAAGATCTACAAAATCAACCCAGAACAATGAAGAAAAGGGCAATAGGAACATATACATCAATAATTACTTTAAATATAAATGGATTAAATGCTCCAACCAAAAGACACAGACTGGCTGAATGGATATAAAAACAAGACCCATATATATGCTGTCTACAAGAAACCCACTTCAGACCTCAAGACATATATAGACTGAAAGTGAAAGGATGGAAAAATATATTCCATGAAAATGGGAAGCAAAAGAAAGCCGGAGTAGCAATCCTCATATCAGACAAAATAGACCTTAAAATAGAGAAGATTACAAGAGATAAGGAAAGACACTACATAATGATCAATGGGTCAATCCTAGAGAAAGACATAACAATTGTAAATATCTGTGCATCCAACATAGGAGCACCTCAAAACATAAAACAAACACTAACAGACATAAAAGGAGTATTGTATTGTATTGTATTGTACACAATTGTATTGTAGCACAATAATAGGAGGAGACTTTAATACCCTCACCAATGGACAGATCATCAAAACAGAAAATTAATAGGGAAACACAAGTCTTAAATGATACATTCGATGAGATGGATCTCATTGATATCTTAGGACATTCCATCCAAATGCAGAAGACTACACTTTCTTCTCAAGTGCACATGGAACCTTCTCCATGATAGACTACATCTTGGATCACAAATCAAACCTCAGTAAATTTAAAAAAATTGAAATTGTATCAAGCATCTTCTCTGACCATGACGCTGTGAGACTAGATACCAATTATAAGAAAAAACTGTAAGAAACACAAGCACATGGAGATTAAACAACATGTTTCTAAATAACCAACAGGTTATTGAAGAAATCAAAATGGAAATCAAAAAATTTTTAGAAACAAATGACAACAAAATGACAACTCAAAACCTATGAGATGCAGCAAGAGCAGTTCTAAGAGGGAATTTTTATAGCAATACAATCCTACCTCAAGAAATAAGAAAAGCATTGAATAGACAACCTAACTTCACACCTAAAACAACTGGAGAAAGAAGAACCAAAAAACCCCCAAAATTAGTAGAATGAAAGAAATCATTAAGATCTGAGCAGAAATAAATGAAAAAGAAAAGAAACAATAGTAAATATTAATAAAACTAAAAGCTGGTTCTTTGAGAAGATAAACAAAATTGACAAACCTTTAGCTAGACTCATCAAGAAAAAGAGAAGAATCAAATCGTCAGAATTAGAAATTAAAAAGGAGAGGTTACAACAGACAATGCAGAAATACAAAGGATTATAAGAGATTATTATGAACAACTATATGGCAGTAAAATGGATAATCTGGAAGAAATGGACAGATTCTTAGAAAAGTTTAATCTTTCAAGACTGAACCAGTAGGAAATAGAAATTATGAACAACCCAATTACAAACACTGAAATCGAAGCTGTGATAAAAAATCTCCCCAAAAACAAAAGCCCAGGATCAGATGGTTTCACAGGAGAATTCTACCAAACATTTAGAGAAGAGCTAATGCCTATCCTTCTAAAACTCTTTCAGAAATTGCAGAGGAAGGAACACTTCCAAACTCATTCTATGAGGCCACCATCACCCTGATACCAAAACCAAACACAACACAAAAAAAGAAAATTACAGGCCAAGATCACTGATGAACAACATGGACATGTTGAGCAAAAATCCTTAACAAATTTTAGCAAACAGAATTCAACAACACATCAAAAGGCTCCTACACCATGACCAAGTTGGGTTTACTCCAAGAATGCAAGGATTCTTCAATATATGCAAATCAATCAAGGTGATACACCATATTAACAAATTGAAAGATAAGAATCATATGATAATCTCAATAGATGCAGAAAAAGCCTTTGACAAACTTTAGTACCTATTTATGATCAAAACTCTTCAAAAAATGGGCATAGAAGGAACCTACCTCAACATAGTAAAGGCCATGTATGATAAGTCTACAGCAAACATTATTCTCAATGGTTAAAAACTGAAAGCATTCCCCCGTAAGATCAGGAACAAGACAAGGGTGCCCACTTGACCACTATTATTCAACATAGTTCTGGAAGTCTTAGCTACAGCAATTAAAGAAGAAAAAGAAATAAAAGGAATCCAGATTGGAAAAGAAGAAGTAAAGCTCTCACTGCTTGCACATGACATGATACTCTACACAGAAAAACCTAAAGATAGTATCAGAAAATTACTAGAGCTAATCAGTGAGTTTAGCAAAGTTCAGTTCAGTTCAGTTCAGTCGCTCAGTTGTGTCCGACTCTTTGCGACCCCATGAGTAGCAGCACGCCAGGACTCTCTGTCCATCACCAACTCCCGGAGTTCACCCAGACTTACGTCCATCGAGTCAGTGATAGCAAAGTTACAGGATACAAAATCGATACACAGAAATCACTTGCATTTCTATATACTAACAATGGAAAACTCAGAAAGGGAAATTAAGGAATCAATCCCATTCACCCACTGAAACAAGAAGAATTACATATCTAGGGATAAACTTACCTAAGGAGACAAAAGAACTGTACACAGAAAATTATAAGACACTAATAAATGATATCATAGATGACATAAACAGATGGAGAGATATTCCATGTTTCTGGATAGGAAGAATTGATATTGTGAAAATGACTATACTACCAAATGCAGTCTACAGATTCAATCCTATCCCTATCAAATTACCAATGGCATTTTTCATAGAACTAGAACAAAGAATTTCACATTCATATGGAAAACAAAAGACCCTGAATAGCCGAAGCAGTCTTGAGAAAGAAGGAATGGCACTGGAGGAATCAACCTTCCTGACTTCAGATTATACTTACAAAGCTACAGTCATCAAGACAGTATGGTACTGTCACAAAAAACAGAAATACAGACCATTGGAACAAGATAGAAAGCTCAGAAATAAACCCATTCACCTATGGGTACCTTATTTTTGACAATGAGGAAAGAATAGACAATGGGGCAAAGACAGCCTCTTCAGTAAATGGTGCTGGGAAAACTGGACAGCTTACATGTGAAAAAAATGAAATTAGAACATTTCCTAACACCATAATGCAAAGATAAACTCAAAATGGATTAAAGACCTAAATGTAAGACCAGAAGCTATAAAAACTCTTAGAGGAAAAACATAAGGAGAACACTCGATGCCATAAATCAAAGCAAGATCCTCTATGACCCACCTCCTAGAGTAATAGGAATAAAAACGAAAGTAAACAAGTGGGACCTGATTTAACTTAAAAGCTTTTGCATAGCAAAGGAACTATAAGCAAGGTGAAAAGACAGCCGTTAGAATGGGAGAAAAGTAATAGCAAATGAAACAGCTGACAGAGGATTAATTTCCAAAATATGCAAGCAGCTCATACAACTCAATGCCTGAAAAACAAACAATCCATTTCAAAAAGTGGGGAAAAGACCTAAAACAGACATTTCTCCGAAGAAGACATACAGATGGCTAACAAACACATGAAAAGATGTGCAACATTGCTCAATATTAGAGAAATGCAAATCAAAACTACAATGAGATATCACCTCACACCAGTCAGAATGGCCATCATCAAAAAGTCTACAAATGATAAATGCTGGAGAGGGTGTGGAGAAAAGTGCAGGAATGCTCCTGCACTGTTGATAGGAATGTAAATTGATATGTACAGCCACTTTGGAAGATAGTATGGCATATACCCTGAGGAAACCAAAATTGAAAAAACACATGAATCCCATTGTTCATTGCAGCACTATTTATGATAGCTAGAACATGCAAGCAACCTAGATGTTCATCTACAGATGAATGGATGAAGAAGTTGTGGTACATACATACAATGGGAATATTACTTAGCCATAAAAAGGAACAACATTTGAGTCAGTTCTGATGAGGTGGATGAACCTAGAACTTAATATACAGCAGTGAAGTGAGTCAGAAAGAGAAGATAATATTGTATTCTAACACATATAAATGGAATCTAGAAGAATGGTACTGAAGAATTATTTACAGAGCAGCAATGGAAAAACAATCATAGAGAATAGATTTATGGACATGGGGAGAGGGGAGGAGAGGGTGAGGATATATGGAAAGAGTAACATAGAAACTACATTACCATATGTAAAATAGATAGCCAACAGGAATTGCTCAGGAAACTCAAACAGGGTCTCTGTATCAACCTAGAGGGGTGGAATGTGGAGGGAGATGGGAAGAAGGTTCAAAAGGAGGGGTTATATGTATACCTACTGGCTGATTCATGTTTGAGGTTTGACAGAAAACAAAATTCTATAAAGCAATTATCCTTCAATAAAAAAACAAATTAAAAAGAAAAATGAATACACAGAAGAACTATACAAAAAATATCTTCATGACCCAGATAACCACAATGGTGTGTTCACTCACCTAGAGCCAGACGTCCTGGAATGTGAAGTCAAGTGGGCCTTAGGAAGCATCAATAACAAACAAAGCTAGTGGAGGTGATGGAATTTCAGTTGAGCTATTTCAAATCTAAAAGATGATGCTGTGAAAGTGCTGCATTCAATATGCCAGCAAATTTGGAAAACTCAGCATGGCCACAGGACTGGAAAAGGTCAGTTTTTCATTCCATCCCAAAAAAGGGCAATGCAAAGAATGCTCAAACTGCCACACAATTGGCACTCATCTCCCACACTAGTAAGTAATGCTCAAAATTCTCCAAGCCAGCTTCAACAGTATGTGAACCATGAACTTCCAGATGTTCAAGCTGGTTTTAGAAGCAGAGGAACCAGAGATCAAATTCCAACATTCGTTGGATCACAGAAAAAGCAAGAGAATTCCAGAAAAACATCTGCTTCAGCTTATTGACTACACCAAAGCATTGACTGTGTAGATTACAACAAACTATGGAAATATCTTCAAGAGAAGGCGAATACCAGACACCTTACCTGCCTCCTGAGAAATCTGTATGCAGGTCAAGAAGCAAAGTTTAGAAGCGGACATGGGAAAATGGACTGTTCCAAATGGGGATAGTGAGTTATGTTCAAGGCTGTATATTGTCAGCTCCTGCTTATTTGACTTATATGCAGAGTACATCATGTGAAATGCCAGGCTGGATGAAGCACAAAGCTGGAATCAAGATTGCTGGGGAGAATTATCAATAACCTCAGATATGCAGGTGACACCACCCTTAGGTAGAAAGCGAAGAGGAACTGAAGACTGTCTTGATGAAAGTGAAAAAAGAGAGTGAAAAGCTGGCTCAAAACTCAACATTAAAAATGTAAGATCATGGTAACTGGTTCCCATTATTTTGTGGCAAAGAAAAGGGGGAAACAATGGAAATGGTGAGAGATTTATTTTGGGGGGCTTCAAAATCACTGCAGATGGTGACTGCAGACATGAAATTAAACGATGCTTGCTTTTTGGGAGAAAAGCTATGACCAACCAAGACAGCGTATTAAAAAGCACAGACATTACTTTGCTGACAAAGGTCTGTCTAGTCAAAGCTATGGTTTTTTCAGTAGTCATGTGTGGATATGAGAGTTGGATTATAAAGAAAGCTGAGCACTGAAGAATTGATGCTTTTGACCTGTGGTGTTGGAGAAGGCTCTTGAGAGTCCCTTGGACTGCAAGGAGATCAGACCAGTCCTAATCCTAAAGGAAATCAGTCCTGAATATTCATTGGAAGGACTGATGCTGAAGCTGAAACTCCAATACTTTGGCCACCTGATGCAAAGAACTGACTCATTAAAGACCCTAATTCTGGGAAAGATTGAAGGCAGTACGAGAAGGGAACGGCAGAGGATGAGATGGCTGGGTGGCATCGCTGACTCAATGGACATGAGTTGGTGATGCACAGGGAAGCCTGGTTTGCTGCAGTCTATGGGGTCTCAAACAGTCAGACATGACTGAGTGATTGAACTGAACTGAACTGAGCAGAGATGGCACCAGGGATAGGTTGAATGGTGGTCCAATCACTGGAGCCTCAATAAAAGGGCTACTGACTGTGTGTGCATGTGAATGTATGAGTGAGTGTGAATATGTGGGATTGTGTGTTGTGTGCACATGTATCAGGGGAGTAGACGTTGATAGTCTGAGCTTGTGGAGAAATAGAGAAATGCTCCCAGTAAAATTGATGTTTTCTATGAGAGTAAAGAATATGGCCAAACTTCTTTCATCTATTTTTTCATCACTTTAAGGATGGATGCTCGCTCATGCTTGCTCAGTCATGTCTGACTCTTTGCAACCCTCTGGTCTATAGCCCAACAGGCTCCTCTGTGTATGGGATTTTCCAGGCAAGAATACTGGAGTTGCCATTTCCTCCTCCAGGGAATCTTCTCCACTTAGAGATTGAATCCACCTCTCTCATGCCTCCTGCATTGCAGGTGGATTCTTTACCGCTGAGCCACCTGGGAAGCCCTTAAAGGATGGAGGGAAGTTTCGCTAGGATGTCACTCAGTGACATCTGGTGATTTTGTAACCTGATGTTGATTTATTAGAACTTTCTTGGGTAAAATTGTTTTATTTTCTGTTCCCTTGTTGTACAGAGTCTTTAGTTTACTTGAAATTTCTAAAAATTTTTATGATAGCAGTTAAATCAAAACCTTATAGCTTCCCACAAAATTCTTATGTAATGTTAAAACATAATTTAATTGAATCCATATCTGACATTTGATTATGAGAAAATGATATATGCATTTTAATATTTAGTGAATGTGTTGAGGAGTAGAATAAAGAGTTCTCCACCTGAGCACCTCTGCTCTCCTCCATAAAATAAGAGAAAACTTGTTTTTCTTCTTTTAACATATGCTGTATTTTAAGGTAGAGTTTCATTTAAATGCAAAACATTGTTATTGAAACTATGAAATGAAATCTCATTTGCTTTTATCTTCTGCTATACTTTCTGATTTAATTTTGCAATCTATTGGCCCCTTTTCCTTATTTGTTGCTAGTTACTGCATTAAAAATTATGTCATTTTTACATAAATTAAAGCCTAGCAAATTTGTTGTATGTTAACGCTCCATCACAGTGGTTCACTTACAATCTCCTCTCACATATTTTGAGAGATTTAAAAAGTATTTTGGTTCCAAAGACATGACTTCTGAGCATTATTTTTTCTTTATTTCTATAACAGCATGTGTGAGTAAGTATTAGGAACCATTAAAATCCTTCTCTTTGGGGAGCAGAGTTCCTTTACATCACTTTTACAATAGCATTTACTGCCCTGTTTTTTCAGGTGTATGGTTTCCAATTTACTCACACAAGCTCTCTGATGAGCTGTCTAGGGGCCTATAACCCTGTTCTATCTTCAGACTGCCCAACATGTTATTGGCCTCTCAATGCGGCAGAGCGTTTTAAACAAACCTCCTCTGTCATCAGGCTTACTTTAAAAGAGCTCTGCAACCGACCCAGGTGCAGATGGCAGGGTGGCACCTGTGTGCCCAGCCGCCTGTAACTTCCACCCCTGCCACTGTTTCCCAAAGTGAGGTAGCTGGAGTGGAATAATACTCATCATCAAGAGGAGGGTTCTTTTTAATGCATTCTTGGTCTCAGAGAACCAATCATTTAAAAACAATTCACCACCACAAACCGGTGATAAAACTGCCATTTTAGAGAAAAATGAAATAGAACAGAAGTGTTTTTCTTTCTTTTTAAAATTGAAGTACAGTTGATTTACAGTGTTGTGTTAAGAAATCTGTTTCTGAACAACTCAAATGGCTGGTTCCAGCAAAGGCATGGCACTGGGTTACTAAGTGGCTTGTGTTTACAAACATCACCAAACTGTAATGTGCCTGTAAACCCAGAGAAGCAGGAAGAAAACCAGTGTCAGGATCCTTTCCCTTTAGATGGTTGTCATTCTTTGCCTAAATCTCAGCTTTCTTTCAGAGAAGGCAATGGCACCCCACTCCAGTACTCTTGCCTGGAAAATCCCATGGATGGAGCCTAGTGGGCTGCAGTCCATGGGGTCGTAAAGAGTCGGACACGACTGAGCGACTTCACTTTCACTTTTTACTTTCCTGCATTGGAGAAAGAAATGGCAACCCACTCCAGTGTTCTTGCCTTGAGAATCCCAGGGACAGGGGAGCCTGGTGGGCTGCTGTCTATGGGGTCGCACAGAGTCAGACATGACTGAAGCGACTTAGCAGCAGCAGCAGGTTTCTTTACTAAAGCAGGTTACTTTTTTTTTTTTGATGCTTGGAGTAACTTTTATTATAAATTTAAAAGTTCATATTAGAGCATAGTTGATTTACAATGTTTTTTTAGTTTCTATTAAGCAGCAGCAAGTGGATTCAGTTATACATGTACATATATCTATATTCTTTCAGTTTCTTTTTCCACATAGGTTATTACAGAATATTGAGTAGAGTTCCCTGTGTTATACAGTAGGTCTTTGCTGATAACCTATTTTATACATTGTAAGTGTGTGTATGGAGTAACTTTTAAAAAAGCAATTACAGCTGCCATTTTATCAAGTCCTTGCTGGGAGTGGGACTTCCCTGGTAGCTCAGCTGGTAAAGAATCTGCCTGCAATGCAGGAGACCCTGATTCAATTCTTGGCTGGGAAATCCTGGAGAAGGGATAGGCTACCCACTCCAGTATTCTTGGGGTCCCTGGTGGCTCAGCTGGGAAAGAATCTGCCTGCTGTGGGAGAACCTGGGTTCAATCCCTGGGTTGGGAAGATCCCCTGGAGAAGAGAAAGGCTACACACTCCAGTATTCTGGCTGGAGAATTGCATGGACTGTATAGTCCATGGGGTCACAAAGAGTCGGACACGACTGAGCGACTCATCTTCACTTTCACTTTGCTGGGGGTTACCTGGCTCCATGCTGAACCTATTACACAGGGTAAATACTATCACCCACCTCTTGTAGATGCAGAAATGAAGGCTTTGTCAATGAAGTAAGCAACTTACCTTCAAAAGAGTTACAGTTGCTAGGATGTGATGGGCCCAGGAGTCACCTCTAGGTGATTGGTCTCCAGTTTTCTTATTCTTATAAACTAAGCTCATACATGCTATATAAATCAAATAGTCAGAGACCCAAAGAGGAAAAGAGAATTTGCAGGACAAGACAGCAAGACCTTAA